>NC_135984.1:24388017-24391249 GCF_053455715.1 Rhinoraja longicauda
ATCCCCGCACACTTCACTATCCTACACACACTAGGGACAATTTTTTATTTTATTTTTTTACATTTGCCCAGCCAATTAACCTACATACCTGCACGTCTTTGTAGTGTGGGAGGAAACCGAAGATCTCGGAGAAAACCCACGCAGGACACGGGGAGAACGTACAAACTCCGTACAGAGAGCGCCCGTAGTCGGGATCGAAACTGAGTCGAGGTGCTGCATTCGCTGTAAGGCAGCAACTCTACCACTGCGCCACCGTGCCACACCTAGTTTGCGACATAGTTGTTTGATACTCAGTATATTTGAGATTTATGAATATTTGTTTTACTTTGTATAATGGCGGTGGGCTTGTTGGCATTGTTTTGTATTGTCCATATTATTCTTGTAAATAATTGTGAAAAAGTGCATGCCACAGGGAGGTGGGCAGAGGAGATGGGCACAGCATTCTGCCAGTGCCACCTCCTCACCAACCGCAGCCGGGCTGCAGTGGGAAAGGCTTCTCTTTGTCAATGTTTTACGGACAGTGAGGTCTTCCCTTCTCTCAGTGAGGTTGTTTAGTGTGAGCTCCCATTCCTTGTCCAAACACATCAGAAACTCACCACCAACACCCTGCTCCACCTGAAAGGAACAAAAGAAAGGACTCGGATTTTTACAGCATCTTTTAGTTTAAGCGTAAAACTGAGGTGAGAGGGAACTTTTTCACCCAGAGAGTTGTGAATTTGTGGAATTCTCTGCCACAGTGGGCAGTGGAGGCCAAATCACTGGATGGATTTAAGAGAGAGTTAGATAGAGCTCTGGGGGCTAGTGGAATCAAGGGATATGGGGAGAAGTTGAACACGGGTTATTGATTGTGGATGATCAGCCATGATCACAATGAATGGCGGTGCTGGCTCGAAGGGCCGAATGGCCTCCTCCTGCACCTATTTTCCATGTTTCTATGTTTTAGTTGAAGTTTAGTTTCGTTTGGAGATACATGGCAGAAACAAGCTCTTCGGCACACCGCGTCCGCGCAGACCAGCGCTCACCCATACACAACGATCTATACACTATACACTATACACTACACACTATATATATATATATATACATACACTATACACTAGGGCCAATTAACAATACACTATACACTATATATAGTGAGTGTGTCTGTGTGTGTGAGTGAGTGTGTGTGTTGAGTGTGTGTGTGTGTGTGAGTGTGTGTGTTGAGTGTGTGTGTGTGTGAGTGTGTGTGTGTGTATATATATATATACACTCTACACTAAGGACAATTAACAATACACTATACGCTATATATATATATATGTGTGTGTGTGTGTGTGTGTGTGTGTGTGTGTGTGTATATATATATATACACTATACACTAGGGACAATTAACAATACACTATACACTATATATAGTGAGTGTGTCTGTGTGTGTGTGTGAGTGTGTGTGTTGAGTGTGTGTGTGTGTGTGTGTGTGTGTGTGTGTATATATATATACACTCTACACTAAGGACAATTAACAATACACTATACGCTATATATATATATATATATGTGTGTGTGTGTGTGTGTGTGTGTGTGTGTGTGTGTGTGTGTGTGTGTGTGTGTGTGTATATATATATATATACACTATACACTAGGACAATTTACAATCTGCTGAAGCCACTAAACCCACAAAGCTGTATGTCTTGGGATGTGGGAGGAAATCGGAGCACCCGGAGAAAACCCACGCGGTCTCAGGGAGAACGTACAAACTCCGTGCAGGAGTCGGGATCGTAGTCGGGATGGAACCCAGGTGTCTGGTGCTGTCAGGCAGCAACTCTACCGCTGCGCCACTGTGCCGCTCAATCCTTTGCAACCAGAACAAATCAGTGACACTCCTTGAAGGAACGTGGAAACAACAGCTCAAGAGTGTTCTCCGAGATCTCCGGTTTCCTCTCACACTCCAAAGACGTACAGGTTTGTCGGTTATTTTGGCTTCTGTAAAAATTATAAATTGTCCCTAGTGTGTAGGATAGTGTTATTGGACGGGGGTCGCTGGTCGGTGCGGACTCAGTGGGCCGAAGGGCCTGTTTCCGCGCTGTTTCTATAAAACTAAACCTATAGACCCCATCATCCTCTGCAGGCTCGCTAATCCAATTGTCCGTGAACTGACACACAAGCTGAGTCTGCAGACAATTACTGTCAGAATAAGTGATCTATGGTTACCTAATTACCGTCTTCCTTCTCGAGAGGAGATAACACCACTGGCAACTGTCCAGTCCACAGAGGGTCGCAGGGTTGAAGGATTAAGTCTGGAGCCTTTGCTTTCCACCGTCTGACTTCCATCAGCCGGACAGGGCTCAGGCAGCAAAGCTCGACCAAACTCACCTCTGCTTCTCAGCTCTGTGTCTGGTACGCGCTGCCAGAGGAGGTAGACAACAAAAAGCTGGAGTAGGTCAGGGGGACAGGCAGCATCTCTGGAGAGACGGAGTGGGTGACGTTTCGGGTCGAGACCCTACTTCAGGAGGTTGTTGAGGCAGGGTACCACAAGACATTTGGACAGGTACATGGATCGGAAAGGTTTAGACAGAGGGGCGTGGGTTAAATGCGGGCAGGTGAGATTTGCTCAGATGGGGCATCTTGGTCAAGTTGGGGCAAGTTGGGCCGAAGGTCTGACTTAATGAAACATTGCTCCTGATCAGGGTAAATGGCTTGGTTGCAGATGTAGGGTGGGTTTGTGTTGGAGCAAGGCTGGGCACTGGGATTGCAGCATTGGTTCAATGTCCAAACTCCATTGTCATGTGTACCCAAGCACAGTGAAATTCATTGCTTTCAGTTCAGTGATAATCCTGCTGTACATGAGGCACAATCATACTATCTATAAGTGGAAGATAGTGGACCACACTGAATCCGTACATAGGAGTCGCTACGTTTTAGGCGCCATCTTGTGCTCATCAAGTCTGAATGTTAAAAACATGTAGACCCTTAACTTAAGGCCCGTTGTCATGGCGACAAGCCTGGGTGGGGGTTGCAGGGTTCGGCATGGCCTGGCGATGTGTCGATGTCCTCCATCGCTGCTCCTTCTGTTCCATGCCGCTGCAGGCCGCGTCCGATCCACACGCGCGGTCACTTGGAGCGGTGCCCGATGTAAGGGAGCCCCAGGCTGCTGCACGGCCCCCAGTGGCCCCGCCACTCCGTCAACTCGACCCACTCCGCGCCTCCTCAATATCGGCCTGTGATCGTGCCATCCCTCTTCTCTCAAGGCCGAGTC
>NC_135984.1:24391749-24487536 GCF_053455715.1 Rhinoraja longicauda
CAGCCAACCCTTGGTCTTTGAGCTCTGGAGCTGAGTTCTGGGCATAGACTTGTAGAGTCAGAGTCATAGACTGATACAGTGTGGAGTGAGTGGAGTGATACAGGTGAGTGATACAGCCCTACCTGCCCACACCGGCCAACAATGTCCCAGCTACACTAGTCCCACCTGCCCGCTTTTGGTCCAATATCCCCCCCAAACCTGTCCTATCCCATGCACCTGTCTAACTGTTTCTTAAATGTTGGGATAGTCCCAGCCTCAACTACCTCCTCTGGCAGCTCATTCTGAACTGACTCCTGGTCAACTTTCCTGGTTCTGGACACCCAGGACTGGATTCCTGCCCCACACATAGTCATGCAGCACAGACACAGGCTCTTCAACCACCTCCTCCATCCTATCCCTTATCACGTACCTATACACTGTAAAAGGCTCGATTGTAATCATGTTTAGAGATACCAGCGCGGGAAACAGGCCCTTTCGGCCCACCGGGTCCGCGTCGACCAGCGATCCCCGCACTCTAACACTATCCTATACCCACTAGCAACAATTTTTACATCTACCAAGCCAATTAACCTACAAACCTGTACGTCTTTGGAGTGTGGGAGGCAACCGAAGGTCTCGGAGAAACCCACGCAGGTCACGGGGAGAACGTACAAACTCCGTACAGACAGCGCCCGTAGTCGGATCGAACCTGAGTCTCCGGCCTGCATTCGCCATAAGGCAGCAACTCTACCGCTGCGCCAACGTGCCGCCCTATGCTATATCGCTGGTATCCCATTTATTAGCACTTGGGTCCATAGCCTTCTATGTCCGGGTGATCCAAATACTAACCTAAAACATCATCTATGATTTTTGATTTCTCTAACTTCAAGTAACCCTTGAATCCCCCCCCCGCTCTCTCTGCCCTCCCCATCCAAGTCACACCGGCATCAGAGCCATCTCGTTGGAGTTGCGTTGTCTGCAACTCGTTTTCACCTCGGCACAGCTAACATTGGGCCTGTTTCTTATCATCATTACATTTTTGCATATCTTTCATCCATTTGTACTATATCTCTCTACACCACCGTCTAGATGATCTTTCCGTGACTCAGACTGAGAAGGGTCTACAGACTGGAGGAGAGAGTCGTCGATCCACTTTCTTCCTCCGGGGATGTTGTCTGACTCCAGGATTTTGTGTCTGTCTTCGGTTAAACCACCATCCATAGTTTCCTTCCTACACACAGGACATCCCATCTCCTGTACTCCATGCCCTGCCCAGTGAGGCAAGCATGCTCAGGCCTACTTCACTGCCATATTCCACCTCTGTTTACAGGGAGAAATGTACCATTTTCTGGTGTCCGGGTTTCTGGCACCGTAAGGGCTGAGAGGCAGCAACGTTCAATAGCCCCATGAGAGCACAGGAATAAGGGTAGACAGGAACTGTTCGGTTGACTTTCCCCAGGGGTAGATGTCAAAGGGCATTAAGGTGAGGGGCAAAGTAGCAGCATGTGCAGGGCAACATTTTACACAGGAGAGTGTGGTGCTGGAAAGTGCGGCCATGGGTGGTGGAGGAGGCAGGTTCAGCTCATCCACCAACAACACCCCCCCCCCCCCCACCTCTCCCCCCACTCCTGCCCTCTATCCCCCTCCTCCCTGAAAATAGCAACAGAGGTAGACATGGCGGTGAAGTAGGCATTGGGCATGCTTGCCTTCACTGGGCAGGACACTGAATACAGGAGATGGGATGTCATGTGTGTGGAAGGAACTGTGGATGGTGGTTTAAACTGAAGATAGACACAAATCCGGGAGCAACTCAGCGGGTCAGACAGCATCCCGGAGGAAAGGATATGGTGACGTTTCGGGTCGAGACCCTTCTTCAGTCTGAGAGGGGGGAGGTAGGAGGGGTTCAGAGGGTCAGATAGGCACATGGATGTGCAGGAAATGGAGGGAAATGGATCACACGCAGGCTGAGATTAGTTCACTTGGCAACTTGTTCGGCAGGGGACACAGTGGGCCGAAAGGCCTGTTCCTGTGGTGTACTGTGGGAGAGAGGGCCGGAGTGGGGAGGAGGGGGGGGGGGGCGAGAGAGGGGGAGTTAGAGAGGGGGAGAGAGAGGGGGAGAGAGGACAGGAGAGGGGGGAGAGAGAAGGGGGAGAGAGGAGTGGGGGCAAGAGAGAAGTGAGGGCGAGTGAGGGGGAGTTAGAGAGGGGGAGAGAGAGGGGAGAGAGGACAGGAGAGGGGGAGAGAGAGGGGGAGAGGGCAGGAGAGGGGGCAAGAGAGGGGTGGAGAGGGGGAGAGAGAGGGGGGTGAGAGAGGCAGAGGGGGAGAGATAAGAGTAGGGGAGAGAGATCGAGGGAGAGAGAGGGGAAGAAGAGAGAGGGGGGAGAGATTAGAGGGGAGGGGGGAGATGAGAGAGGGGGAGAGATGAGAGAGGGTGAGAGGGAGTGAGAAGAGAGGGAGAGAGAGGAGAAGAGAGGGGTGAGGGGGTGAAGGGAGAGATAGAGAGGGTGAGAGGGACGAGGGGTGGAGAGAGGGGGTGAAGGGTGAAGAGAGTAGGAGGATGAGACGGGGTGGAGGGAGAGTGGAGCAGGGTGGAGAGTGGGGTAGTGGAGGGGGAGGGGGGAGGAGGCAGGAGTGGGGGAGAGGTGGGGGGGGGGGGGGGGGGGTGGATGAGCTGAACAACGCGAACAGCAGAGTTCCGGGTGCGCCAGCAGGTGGCAGCGTGGCCACATGGGTCGGGAGCTGACCCTGACCCCCCTTCTCCGCCCCCTCCCAACTACATAAGAGTATAGAAAATAGACTCGACACCCCCCCACCCGCAACCAACCACACACCCTACCTCCACACACACACACGCTCCATCTCCCCCCACACTCCCTCCACCCCTCCCCTCCCCCAGCACGTACCCCCACCCTCCCGACACCCCCACCCACACCCCCCTCTCTGCCCGCCCCCCCCCCCCCTCCTCTGACCGAGGGTCCCTCCCCTGGGGCAGAACAATGACAGGGTCAGTGAGAAACTGAGGGGCAGGTGGGGCAGGGGGCCGTGAGGGATGGGAGGGGAGGGGGTGAGAGAGGAGGGGTGAGAGAGGAGGGGTGAGAGAGGGAGAGAAGTGGAGGGGAGAAGGGATGGGATTTCCCCACGGATGGTTTTAGTTCGGGGGCCGTGTGTTCCAATGAAACTAAACTTTGCTGCTAGTTGCACTGCGGACAGTGGAACCTGAGCGGGCCCTCAGCGCTGGGTCCCCAGCTCAGCGCTCAGTAGTCCAGGGTCAGCACATGGGAGAGCGGTCCACAGACTGGTCACAGTGGGCTGGTGGTCTGACATTCAGCAACACACAGGCTGTTGGAGGAACGTTCTCCCCGTGACCACGTGGGCTTTCTCCGGGAGCTCCGGTTTCCTCCCACACTCCAAACAGATGCACAGGTTTGCAGGTTAATTGGTGTGGGTATAATTGTCCCTAGTGTATACGACTGTGTTACTGTGTGGGGTGATCGCTGGCCAACGCGGACACGGTGAGCCGAAGGGCCTGTCTTGGTGCCGTATCTCTAAAGTCTAAAGATATTGCCAGGTGTGCAGAGGGGAATGTTCCTCGAGGAAGCACGCCATTGGCCGCTGAGTCCGCAAACCCTCGGGTGTACGGTGGTTCAGAGCGGGGAGGGGCAGTGGAGATCATGTCGGGGCCTTGACCGAGTGTCTGAAGCAGCCGGCAGGCCCGTGTAGGAGGTGGGAGAGGTAGCCCCGTCTCCACCAGCCTTCGGCCAATCCATCAGCCCCCCCCCACCCCACCCCACCCCACCCCTCGCCCGAAGAATCTGTGGCTCCCACATCGAACCCCGCTGCACCCCCCCGGGACTAGAGTGAGGGTGGGGGCGTCACCCTGGGGCACTTGGACAACCGAAGGAGAGGCAGATGCATCCAGCCGCTGATATAGTGTCACCCACGCCACCTCTGATGCTGATGAAGCTGGCCCTTCATTGTCACTTGTACCTGCAATGAAATCATTTCGTTTTTGCATACAAAGTACCCAAAAAGCCCCCCCCACGAAAGGTACTCATCCTTCCACGTCCCCACCGTGGGCCCCCCTGAGTTCTCGGTGGCCCCTCTTTGTGCTCCCATGGTCCCCCCCCCCACCCACACTGGACCCCTCTTTGTTCTCGATGGTTCCCCCCTCCCCCCCCCCCCCACTGGGCCCCTCTTTGTTCTCGATGGTCCCCCCTCCCCCCCACACTGGGCCCCTCTTTGTGCTCCATGGTCCCCCCCTCCCCCCCCACACTGGGCCCCTCTTTGTTCTCGATGATCCACCCCCCCCCCACACTGGGGCCGCTCTTTGTTCTCGATGGTCCCCCCCCTCCCCCCCCCACACTGGGCCCCTCTTTGTTCTCGATGGTTCCCCCCTCCCCCCCCCCCCCACTGGGCCCCTCTTTGTTCTCGATGGTTCCCCCCTCCCCCCCCACACTGGGCCCCTCTTTGTTCTCGATGGTCCCCCCCTCCTCCCCCACACTGGGCCCCTCTTCGTGCTCCATGATCCCCCCCCTCCCCCCCCACACTGGGTCCCTCTTTGTTCTTGATGGTCACCCCCTCCCCCCACACTGGGCCGCTCTTTGTTCTCGATGGTCCCCCCCCTCCCCCCCACACTGGGCCCCTCTTTGTTCTCGATGATCCCCCTCCCCCCCCCCCACACTGGGCCCCTCTTTGTTCTCGATGATCCACCCCCCCCCACACTGGGCCCCTCTTTGTTCTCGATGGTTCCCCCCTCCCCCCCCCACACTGGGCCCCTCTTTGTTCTCGATGGTCCCCCCCTCCCCCCCCCCACACTGGGCCCCTCTTTGTTCTCGATGGTTCCCCCCCCCTACACTGGGCCCCTCTTTGTTCTCAATGGTCCCCCCTCCCCCCCCCCCCACACTGGGCCCCTCTTTGTTCTCGATGGTCACCCCCTCCCCCCCCCACACTGGGCCCCTCTTTGTTCTCGATGGTCCCCCCTCCCCCCCCACACTGGGCCCCTCTTTGTTCTCGATGGTCCCCCCTCCCCCCCACACTGGGCCCCTCTTTGTTCTCGATGGTTTCCCCCCCCACACTGGGCCCCTCTTTGTTCTCGATGGTCACCCCCTCCCCCCCACGCCGGCTCCCCCAGAGTTCTCGGTGGTGCGGCCCGCCCACCTCTGATGGAGCCTCCAACCCGTCCTTGGCCAGACCCAACCTCCTGTGACACAATTGCTGCATCTCTGAGTCACATCACGCTCAATCCCCACGGCCGGTTCACAGCTTAGTGAAGTTTAGTGTGGAGATACCACATGGAAACAGGCCCACCCAGTTACGCCAAAGCCTTCCGTGCCACCCTGTCTTCATGAATCACCAATTTCAGGCAACTGTGAACTTGTACCCTCAGGTGTCTCTGTTCTGCAACGCTGTGCAGAGTGTGTTCATTCACTGCGTAAGCGCTGGCCTGGTTTAGCTCATTAAAATGATACACTTTGCATGATAAAATTAAATTTTGATTGAACAATACAACGTGGGAGCAGGCCCAGCGGCCCACCGAGTTCACATTCACCATCGACGGTATGACTAAATGCTGGAGTAACTCAGCGGGTCAGGCAGCATCTCAGGAGAGAAGGAATGGGTTCACCATCCATCACTTGTTCGATGTTATCCCACTTTCTCTCCCACTCTCGACAAATTAGGCGCAATTTTTTATCCTACACATCTGCACATCTTTGGGATGTGGGAGCGTTTTGCACGGTGGCGCAGCGGTAGAGTTGCTGCCTTACAGCACCAGAGACACGGTTCAGACCTGACTACGGGTGCAGTCTGTACGGATATTGTACGTTCTCCCAGTGACCTGCGTGGGTTTTCTCCAGGAGCTCCGGTTTCCTCCCACACTCCAAAGACGTGCAGATTTGCAGGATAATTGACTTGGTATTACTGTAAATTGTCCCCAGTGTATGTAGGATAGTGTTAGTATTGCTGGTCGGCACGGGCTCAGTGGGACGAAGGGCCTGTTTCCCCGCTGTATCTATCAACTAAACGAAACTGAATACCTGGAGGAAATCCATGTGGTCACAGGGAGAACGTGCAAACTCCACACAGACAGCACGTGAAGTCAGGGTTGAACCTGGGTTTCTGGCGCTGTGAGGCAGCAACTCTACCAACCATGCCACTCTGCTGCCTACATGTTATTGACTTAGTCCTCCCTGCACAGACACTTGTGTTGGGATAGACAGGGCTGTGGGAGTGGGCTGGTGACAGGTGACATTGTGGAACTAAGTCAACATGGTCCAGTACGGCCCTGGGCACGGCTTGGCATCATGACATGTGGTGACCCTCAGTAGGTGCCAGTAACACACCTGGGCAAGGTGGGGAAAGAGAGCTGTGAATCTGTGGGATTCTCTGCCACACAAGGCAGTGGAGGCCGATTCACTGGATGTTTTCAAGAGAGAGTTAGATTGAACTCTTGGGGCTAACGGAATCAAGGGATTTGTGGAAAAAGCAGGAAAGGGTTATTGATTGTGGATGATCAGCCATGATCATATTGAATGGTGGCGCTGGCTCGAAGAGCCGAATGGCCTACTCCTGCACCTATTGTCTATGTTTCTATGCTCTAGGATTCACACAGTGCGCGTTACATAGACAAGGGAGCCTTGTCTGTTAAAGCCAACGAGTCACAGTTAATTCCATGCATGATGTCGGTGGAGCGGTGGTAGAGTTGCTGCCTCACAGCGCCAGAGACCCAAGTTCGATCCTGACTACAGGTACTGTCTGTACGGAGTTTGTACGTTCTCCCCGTGACCGTGTGGGTTTTCTCCGGGTGCTCCGGTTTCCTCCCACACTCCAAAGACGTGCAGGTTTGCACGTTCATTGGCTTGGGTAAAAATTGTAAAAGTTGTCCCTGGTGTGTAGGATAGGGGTGATCGCTGGTCGGCGTGGACTCGATGGGCCGAAGGGCCTGTTTCCACGCGGTATCTCTAAACTAGACTAAACTGAAGGCATGATTCGGGGGCGCTATGATGGCACGTGCTGGCATCCATCAGCCCACAGCCCAGTTCCTGCTGATGGCAAGACTGTACAGACGTTGTACTCTGGTTTACACTCCCCACTATTACTGCAGATAAGTTTGCTAAATTCTTTATTAAACTCTCCGTGCTCTGACCTCATTCCCGGGAATCACACTGAAGGAATGTGCATCGGATCAGGGCTGGGAAATTCTCACTTTGCCCAGGGGGTCAGTGGAAAGTTGGGTTAAGTTGCCCAAAGTGGTGGGGAAAGAGGGAGCCAGGTCCCGACCCCAACAGTGGACACGGTTCATAAGCAAGCTCATAAGGTCATAAGTGACAGGAGCAGAATTAGGCCATTCGGCCCATCAAGTCTCCTCCGCCATTCAATCATGGCTGATCTATCTCTCTCTCCTAACCCCATTTTCCTGCCTTCTCCCCATAACCCTATAACTGGATAAGCACGCAACAAAAATCTTTCCACTGTACCCCTGTACACAGGACAATAAACTAAACTAAGCTGTGAACTATGCAGAGCAGATAAATGACTGCTCTATCTGGAGCGAATGTTGGGAGCCCTGGACAGTGGAAAGGGATGAGGTGAAAGGTAAGTGATATGAGCAGAATTAGGCTATTTCGGCCCATCAAGTTCGGCCCATCAATCTCTCCCTCCTAACCCCATACTCCTGCCTTCTCCCCATAACCCCTGACACCCGCACTATTGAAGAATCTATCTATCTCTGCCTTAAAAATATCCACTGACTTGGCCTCCACAGCCTTCTGTGGCAAAGAATTCCACAGATTCGCCACCCTCTGACTCAAGAAATTCCTCCTCATCTCCTTCCAAAAAGAACCTCCTTTAATTCCGAGGCTGTGACCTCTGGTCCTAGACTCTCCCACTAGTGGAAACATTCTCTCCACATCCACTCTATCCAAGCCTTTCACTATTCTGTATGTTTCAATGAGGTCCCCCCCCCCTCATCCTTCCAAACCCCAATGAGTACAGGCCCACTGCCATCAAACTCTCATCATATGTTACTCTCACCACTCAATGATCCTGGGATCATTCTTGTAAACCTCCTCTGGACCCTCTCCAGGGCCAGCACATCCTCTGGACCCTTGTAGACCTCCTCTGGACCCTCTCCAGGGCCAGCACATCCTCTGGACCCTTGTAGACCTCCTCTGGACCCTCTCCAGGGCCAGCACATCCTTCCTGAGATATGGTGCCCAGAATTGCTCACAATACTCCAAATCCGGCCTGACCAGCACCAATTTTGTGTCTATTGGTTTAGTTTATTTGGAGATACAGCGCGGAAACAGGCCCATCGGCCCACCGAGTCCGCGCCGCCCAGCGATCCCCGCACACTAACACTATCCTACACACACTAGGGACAATTTACACACACACCAAGCCAATTAACCTACGAACCTGTACGTCTTTGGAGTGTGCGAGGATACCGAAGATCTCGGAGAAAACCCACGCAGGTCACGGGGAGAACGTACAAACTCCGTACAGACGGCGGCCATAGTCAGGATCGGAACCAGGTCTACGGCGCTGCAAGCGCTGTAAGGCAGCAACTCTACCACTGCACCACCGTGGCCACAGTCTATCTTTGTCTATCTTTGGTTTAAACCAGTATCTGCAGTTCCTTCCCACACAAAGGCTGAAGAGGGCGTTGCAAGGAGAGGGACGATGGCTCACGAGGCAACGAGTCCAACCGACCCTTGTGACCAGCTGAAGCTGGGACTGTAAAATGGCCCCCAAAATGGCGTCTCTTGCATCTGAACCCAGTGGGTCGTTTTGACTGCAGACTGTTACTGTAGAGATACAGTGTATACACAGGCCCTTCAGCCCACCGAGTCCGTGCTGACCAGTGATCACCCCGTACACTAGCACTATCCTACACACACCTGGGACAATTTACAATTTTACCTAAGCTAATTAATCCACAGACCTGTACGTCTTTGGAGTGTGGGAGGAAACCGGAGCATCCGGAGAAAACCCACGCAGGTCACGGGGGGAACGTACAAACTCCGTACAGACAGCAACTGTAGTTAGGATCGAACCCGGGTCCCTGGCGCCGTAAGGCAACAACTCTACCGCTGTGCCACCACGCTGCCCTGTTCTGTACATTTGGTACGAACCGGGAGATTGTACTTGTGTACGGTGAGAGTCTTGCTGATCTGTCTGTCGGGTATTTCACGGTACCTTGGTACACGTGATATAGTGAAAGCATCACCATGAAGGCGGGGGGTGGAAATTCGACCCAGGTTGTTTCATTTCAGGCAGACACTTAGCGCAGTTACTGCCAGGAACCTGTGAATGATGCTGGCCACTTTTTGTTGATGTTTCACTGGCGAACAGGAACAGCTTGAAGAAACAGTGTGTAAGAAGCAACTGCGGATGCTGGTTTAAATCGAAGATAGGCACAAAAGGCTGGACAGGCAGCATCTCTGGGGAGAAGGAATGGATGACCTTTCAGGTCGAGACCCTCCTTTAGACCGGTGATTCTGAAGAAATGTCTCAAGCCGAAACGTCGCCCGTTCCTTCTCGCCAGAGATGCTGCCTGTCCCGCTGAGTTACTCCAGCTTTTTGTGTCTATCTGAAGAAACAGTGTCCTCTGTTCAAGGATCTCAGTAACGTTGTAAATCCCTCCTTTAATGACGCCACTTGATATAATGTGTGCGTACGGGTTGGTTGGACACCTTTGTAACAATCTGCTGATTGACCTTTGGGGCAAGTGGCTAATAAACAGGACAGGTCTCCAGTTTTACAGCGTTGTTGGAGTGGCGCACGTGGAGACCAGTGGCACTTTGTGCCAACGCCAAACAATCAGGCAAACTGGGCAGACACCAGCCAAGAAAAATATACATTTCCTGCACGTCAAGGATCTGGCAATCATGGGAGCAAACAGGGTCACGAGAAGTCCATCATCGTGAGAATCTCAGCACGCCACAGCCACACGATATTTAATGTAAACACAGAGTGGGTGGAGACGGAGACGGTCTTTAATTTTACCCGGCAACATGAAAGCAAGTCCCCCATCTCTCCCTCTTCAAACAAAGCACAAACGGGACTTTAATAAAAGGAATGACCTGATGCAGCCTGCTGCCGATTACTAACGAGGCAGGGAACTAAACACTGCTCCCCGCCATCACCTCAATGACTCCGTTAAAACACAAGCTCATCCCAACTTTGTTTAGCGTTTAATGCATATTTTGAATACTTGCGGAGGCATTAATTGCACTGGCCTTCTCCCACCCTCCTCTCCAGCCGCACAGGGAAGATAAGCAGACTGTGCAGTCCGGAGTGATAATAGAAGCATGTCGGTTTTATCTTGCTTCTGCTGAAGAGGTACCGCCCTGCAATCTGCAGTTTTCTGTGATTGTGCTTGTTTATAACCCAATGATCAAAGGCTTCATGCTTTGAAGTCGGGATGGAGATGATTGTTGCTATTGAGGGCGTGCAGCGTAGGTTTACTAGGTTAATTCCCGGAATGGCGGGACTGTCATATGTTGAAAGACTGGAGCGACTAAGCTTGTATACACTTGAATTTAGAAGGATGAGAGGGGATCTTATCGAAACATATAAGATTATTAAGGGGTTGGACACGTTAGAGGCAGGAAACATGTTCCCAATGTTGGGGGAGTCCAGAACCAGGGGCCACAGTTTACGAATAAGGGGTAGGCCATTTAGAACGGAGATGAGGAAAAACTTTTTCAGTCAGAGAGTTGTGAATCTGTAGAATTCACTGCCTCAGAAGGCAGTGGAGGCCAATTCTCTGAATGCATTCAAGAGAGAGCTGGATAGAGCTCTTAAGGGTATGGGGAGAAGGCAGGAACGGGGTACTGATTGAGAATGATCAGCCATGATCACATTGAATGGTGGTGCTGGCTCGAAGGGCCGAATGGCCTCCTCCTGCACCTATTGTCTATTGTCTATTTTTTTGTTGTTGAAGTACCAAGCCAGTTGTTCCATTTCCAGGACCTCCCCGATTCCCCATCTCACACCACCACTCATGTCCACGTCGAACACTCATCTGCGGGAGGGAGCTGTGGACGCTGGTTTAACCCGAAGATGGACACAAAACGCTGGAGTAACTCAGCAGGTCGGGCAGCAGCTCTGGAGAAAAGGAATAGGCACCGTTTCGGGTCGAGACCCTTCCTAAGACTAAAGAAGGGTCTCGACCCGAAGCGTCACCTATTCCTTTTCTCCAGAGATGCTGTCTGACCCGTTGTGTTACTCCAGCTTTTTTTGTCCATCTTAAATCCTCATCTGTTTAGTCATCGGGTCATGCAGCACGGAAACAGGCCCTTCAGGCCCACTTGTCCATGCTGACAAATCTACTCCATCTACACAATATGTGCTTGTTTAGTTTAGTTTAGAGGTACAGCGCAGAGCCAAGCCATTCGGCCCATTGAGTCTGCGCCGACCAGTGATCCCCGCACACTAACACGACCCTGCAGGGACAATTTACAATTTTACCAAGCCAGTTAATCTACAAACCTGTACGTCTTTGGAGTGTGGGAGGAAACCGGAACACCCGGAGAAAACCCACACAGGTCTCGGGCAGAATGTACAAACTCCATACAGACAGCACCCGCAGTTAGGATCAAACCTGGGTCTCTGGCGTTGTAAGGCAGCAACTCTATTGCTGTGCGACCGTGCCCTGTGTTTGGCCCATATCCCTCTCACCCTTTCTTCTTTATATACCTGTCCAAGTGCTTTTTAAATGTTGCTATACCTGTCTCGACTACCTCCTCTGGCAGCTTGTTCCATATATCCACCACCCTCTGAGTGGAAAAAGTTGCCCCTCGGTTTCCCATTAAATCTTTCTCCTCTCACCTCAAACCTATATTCCCTTGTTTTTGATTCCCCTACTCTGAGTAAAAGACTACCCTATCTGTTCCCCTCATGATCTTATAAGCCTCTATAAGATCACCCTCAACCTCCTGCGGTCCAAGGAATAAAGTCCTCGCCTGTCCAACCTCTCCTTACAGCTCAGGCAACTCAAGTCTAGCTCCACCTTGACAAACGTCCATGGTCTGGCGGTGGAACAAATCCCACGTCGACCCACACAGTAGACCATTTCCCCCACCTTGTGACTTGCACCCACCCCTTCTGATAGCTTGCATCCCCTAGCAGCTACATACTAAAACTCTTGTTTGTTTGTTTGTTTGTTCCTGAACTACAGCCAAAACGGTACACGACAGCGCAACAATTTTAAGCCCACCTTGCTCACCATCGTCCCTTTGGTGCTAATGGAAGAAGTTTCATTGAAATTTGTTATATTTTTAAAGCTATTCACATTTTAAAAGTTTAAATCTATCTCCTAGGGAGGGAGGGGGGGGGGGGGGAAGAGGGAAGATAAGAGGGGGATTGAGGGGGATATAAACATAGAAACATAGAAAATAGGTGCAGGAGTAGGCCATTCGGCCCTTCGAGCCTGCACCGCCATTCAATATGATTATGGCTGATCATCCAACTCAGTATCCTGTACCTGCCTTCTCTCCATACCCCCTGATCCCTTTAGCCAAAAGGGCCACATCTAACTCCCTCTTAAATATAGCCAATGAACTGGCCTCAACTACCTTCTGTGGCAGAGAATTCCACAGACTCACCACTCTCTGTGTGAAGAAATGTTTTCTCAATGTTTTCTCCCCTGGAGTGGGGGTGAGGGGAAGGGGGGAGGGGGGGAGGATAAGGGGGGTTGAGGGGGACGGAGTGGGGCAGAGGGGGGAAGGGGGTGGGGGGTGGAGGGAGGGGGGGAGGGGGAGGAGAGGATGCTGCACCAACGCAGGAGAGGTTTGGGCCCAGCGGGTCCACTTGGTCCAGTTTACAATATTGCTATTATCTGTTTAAAGAGCTCCACATTGTTCCTGACAGCAGGGTTTATCTTAATAACATTGTCAAGAAGTGATGTGCTAACGTTGATATCCCCTTAAGTTTCTCTTCATTTGCTTTTGCAAATCCATGACTGTCTAGTGTGTCTCCGTGTGCTTTCTGTGCATCTTCCAGTCATCCACATCCATGTCTAGCTCTTGCCTTTCTCTGCCTTCTATTTACATCCGTGGTGGGAACCTTATCGGAAGCAACTCTGCGAGGCTCCGAATCTTCCTTCATCATCGGCGGTCACTGGAAGCGAGTATGACTGTGCTCTCCAAGGACGCCTGTGCGTGACTTTGTCTAACGTGGGGAGACTGGTGCACAGACAGCCACCACACGGTCCTTGACAGATCTGGGTCAGGATCCAGTGGCATGGAGTCCAAGACGACCGGGGACCCTTTTCTGCTGCGGCCTTCATCCGCCTTCCCAGCCATTGTGACGCTCCATTAAAGTCAGCCGTCATCCTCCGCCTGTTCCACCGTTGAGGTCTTGGTCGGATTGCTCTTTGTCAGGGACCTCCCCCTTGACCTCACTGCCATGGGTGACCCCACCAGGAGCGTAGCTCCAGACGGCATCGCTCTCAGGATCTCAGGACCACACGAGCTTCTCCACCACGACAAGGTGACAATCCACGGAGAAGAGTTCCTTCATACGGGAAGGCAAGGACTGATGAGGGACGGTGGGCAGGACTTTGTGCAAGGGGAATGGCATCACTCAAATGTGGTTGAGTTTTGTTGAAGAGGTGGTGAAGATGAGGTGCTGTGGGCTACAGGGCCGAAGGGATCTCTTAGATTTCTTGCCAACCAAAAAAATATGGTGGTGGAGGACATGTAGCCTGAGGCGAGGGTGGATTTCTGCTACACGGCTGCTTCTCTGCTGCAGGGCTGCTCAAAGACTGTGGGCATAGGGAAAAACGTGACCAAGCGGATATCACAGAACTGGTAGAAAGTGGTGGACGGCCAGCGTGGAGGGAATGTGGAACGGACACGATGGTAAGAAAACCAGGAGGTGGATAGAATCTGTAAATATTGCAGTGTAGGTGTTGCAACTATAGGTCTTAATAGTTGATGGTCTATCTTGGTCTGTTTTCCTTTTGTTAAAAAAGTTGGGCAAAAGAAGGCGGCGCTGGGGGGCAGTGGTAGAGCTGCTGCCTCAGGGACCCAGGTTCGATCCTGACTACGGATGCTGTCTGTATGGAGTTTGCACGTTCTCCCTGTGACCTGCGTGGGTTTTCTCCGGGTGCTCCGATTTCCTCCCACACTCCAAAGACGTACAGGGTTGTAGGCTAGTTGACTTTGGTAGAATTGTAAATTGTCCCTAGTGTGTAGGATAGTGCTAATGTGCGAGGATCACTGGTCGGCACGGACTCGGTTGGTCGAAGGGCCTGTTTCCGCGCTGTATCTCTAAAAACGAAAACAAAACCCCGAAAAAAGTTGGAAAGAACCTTGATGTAGCCCTAAGACAGACACAAAATGCTGGAGTAACTCAACGGGTCAATAGACAATAGACAATAGACAGTAGGTGCAGGAGGAGGCCATTCGGCCCTTCGAGCCAGCACCGCCATTCAATGTGATCATGGCTGATCATTCTCAATCAGTATTCCGTTCCTGCCTTCTCCCCATACCCCCTGACTCCGCTACCCTTAAGAGCTCTATCTAGCTCTCTCTTGAATGCATTCAGAGAATTGGCCTCCACTGCCTTCTGAGGCAGAGAATTCCACAGATTCACAACTCTCTGACTGAAAATGTTTTTCCTCATCTCAGTTCTAAATGGCCTACCACTTATTCTTAAACTGTGGCCCCTTGTTCTGGACTCCCCCAACATTGGGAACATGTTTCCTGCCTCTAACGTGTCCAACCCCTTAATAATCTTATACATTTCGATCAGATCTCCTCTCATCCTTCTAAATTCCAGTCTTTATACAAGCCCAGTCGCTCCAGTCTTTGGGTCAGACAACATCTCTGGAGAAAAGGAATAGGTGACGTTTCGGGTCGAGACCCTACTTCTAACTGATGCATAGTTCCAGAGTTCTGTCAGTGCAAGAGCTGTTCTGTTAGATTTGGAACACTGTTTTGCGCAGATGGGAAAAAGTCTTGCAAGTGAATTAGCTCAACATCTGTTGCACTGAGATGACTGAGTCTACAGCAGAATAGCATCCCATAAAGTCACTCATCAAGTGTACGTAGGACTGTGGCATGGAGGAGGGACGTCAGTGGCTTGTGTTCACTGGACCTGCAGTAGATATTTTGAAAAGCCCCTCGACTGATACTGTTAGCAAAACCTGGAGTTCACAGTTTAGTTTAGTTTAGAGATGCAGTGTGGAAACAGGCCCTTCAGCCCACCAAGTTCACACTGAGCAATGATCATCCATCCGTACACTGTTGGTTTATAAAGCACTGAATAGTTTAGGGCCAAAATACATTTCTGATCTCCAGGTGTGGTCTCACCAAGGCCGTGTACAACTGCAACAGGACCTCCTTGCTCCTAAACTCAAATCCTCTTGCAATGAAGGCCAATATGCCATTAGCTTTCTTCACTGCCTGTTGTACCTGCATGCTTACTTTCAGTGACTGGTGTACAAGGACACCCAGGTCTCGTTGCACCTCCCTTTTTCCTAATCTGAAACCATTCAGATAATAATCGACCTTCCAGTTCTTGCCAGCAAAGTGGATATTTATCCACATATTTATCCTCACATTTATCCAGATTAAACTGCATCTGCCCACTCACCCAACCTATCCAAGTCACCCTGCAGCCTGATAGCATCCTCATCGCAGCTCACACTGCCACCCAGCTTTGTGTCATCTGCAAACTTGGAGATGTCACATTTAAGAGTCTGAAGAAGGGTCTCGACCCGAAACGTCATCCATTCCTTCTCTCCTGAGATGCTGCCTGACCCGCTGAGTTACTCCAACTTTTTGTGAAACCTCACATTTAATTCCCTCGTCTAAATCGTTAATATATTGTAAATAACTGGGGTCCCAGTGTTGAGCCTTGCGGCACCCCACTGGTCACTGCCTGCCATTCTGAAAAGGATCCGTAAATTCCTACTCTTTGCTTTCTGTCTGCCAACTAGTTCTCTATCCATGTCAATACCCTACCCCCAATACCATGTGCTCTAATTTTGCACACTTATCTCTTGTGTGGGACCTTGTCAAAGGCTTTTTGAAAGTCCAGATACACCACTTCCACTAGCTCTCCCTCATCCATTCTACTTGTTACATCCTCAAAACATTCCAGAAGATTAGTCAAGCTTCTTCTTGCAGATTCCCTTATCAAAGCAGCACTAGTGGCTGTAGAAATTTGTTGAGACATCAGTCAGAAACTTCTGTACAATTACGATCATCATTTTACAACCCTGTGTTCAGTGATTTTTGGACAGATGGTATCTTATTTATTTCAAACAAATTCATGTGTACGCAGTACTAGCAGGGAAGTAATTGGAGCCATTACATGCTCATCCACAAACTACACCAGTTGGAATTTCCATTGCTCATCTAATAGTAGCAGTTAATTACTGCCCCAGTTGAGCAATGTCCTCTCGTGATGGCAAAACCACTTCATAAGTTCTAGGAACAGAATTCGGCCGTTCGGCCCATCAAGTCTACTCCGTCATTCAATCATGGCAGATCTATTTTTCCCTCTCAACCCCGTTCCTCTGCCCTTGAATAATGAAGGCCCCCTCAAAAGCTTGGGATGGTTACTAAATCACGTGGTCCATCCGCGGGCAAGACCAGCTACAGCCTGACATGGTAACTCACACCTTACTGAAACTCTGATCGGTCCCACGTGGGTCTTATCCCCGCTGCAAGGAAGACTCGCCAGAGATCATGAGAGAAATACATCAGGCACAGAGTCGTTTGCCCAGAGTAGGGGAGTCAAGAACCAGAGGACGTAGGTTCAAGGTGAGGAGGAAAAGATCTAATAGGAACCTGAAGGGCAAGTTTTTATCAAGAAAGAATAGTGGGTATATGAAGTAGTACCTACCTCAACTACCTACCAACAGAAGAGGTACTATTACAGCATTCAACAAACGTTTAGACAGGTATATGGATGGGATAGGTTCAGAGGGATATGGGCCAAATGCAGGTAGTGTAAGTGAAGCAGGTTGGTCGGTGTGGGCAAGTTGGGTTGAAGGGCCTGTTTCCACACTGTATGACTCTATAACTCTATATATTTATATATATAGTAGGAAGAATTAGCTCTGGAAGGTGTCAGCATGGATTTCAAACCCCACATAATCAGGTCAAACATTAACACTTCCTCTGCATTCCCCTTCTTTAGGGCTCCTCCATGTTTAGCATCACTTGGATGGAGTAACAAGGGTGCCAAGTCAACCCAGGCTGAGAGTCTTCAATGCCGAGCACCAGTGGAGCACAACCTTCATGATCCTAACGGAGGCACAGAGGCAGAGTTGCCGCCTCACGATGCCAGCGACCCGGGTTCAATCCTGACTGTGGTTGCTGTCTGTACAGAATTTGTACATTCTTCCTGTGACCACATGGGTTTACTCAGCATGCTCTGGTTTTCCCCCCACACTCCAAAGTCATGCAGGATTGTAGGTTAATTGACTTCGATAAAATTGTAAATTGCCACTAGTACGTAGGATGCGAAAGTGGGATAACATAGAACGGGTGATCGATGATCGGCATGGACTCTGTGGGCTGAAGGGCCTGTCTCTCAACTCTAAGCTAAACTAGGGGTGGCACGGTGGCGCAGTGGTAGAGTTGCTGCCTTATGGAGCCAGTGACCCGGGTTCGATCCTGACTACGGGCGCCGTCTGTACGGAGTTTGTACGTTCTCCCCGTGACCTGCGTGGCTTTTCTCCGAGATCCTTGGTTTCCTCCCACACTCCAAAGACGTACAGGTTTGTAGTTTAATTGGCTGGGTAAATGTAAATTGTCCCTAGTGTGTGTTGGATAGTGTAAGTGTGTGGGGATCGCTGATCGCCACGGACTCGGTGGGCTGAAGGGCCTGTTTCCGTGCTGTATCTCAAAACTAAACCAAACTAAACTAAATCAAATGAGGTGCTGTGAGGCTTGGAGCAGGAAGATTTGATGTTCACTGATATCACCATGATGTGATAGTTGCCAGATTTGATTCAGAAATCCTGTACAAGATTGTACAAACTTGATATTGTGGTGGACGGTGAAGGAGGTGATTTGAGACTACAACAGGATCCAGATGAACTGAGAGATGCGGGCCGAGGAATGGCTGATTGAATTTAACGTAGGCGGTTGTGAACTGTCGGATTTGGTAAGTTAAAGCAGGGCAGCTCTTATACAGCCGATGTCAGGTCCCTGGGAAATGTCGTAGAACAGAAAAACCTTGCAGCACTGGTACATTTCACCCTGAAAATGGCAGCAGAGGTAGACATGGTGGTGAAGTAGGCATTTAATAGACAATAGACAATAGACAATCGGTGCAGGAATAGGCCATTCGGCCCTTCGAGCCAGCACCGCCATTCACCGTGATCATGGCTGATCATTCTCAATCAGTACCCCGTTCCTGCCTTCTCCCCATACCCCCTGACTCCACTATCCTTAAGAGCTCTATCTAGCTCTCTCTTGAATGCATTCAGAGAATTGGCCTCCACTGCCTTCTGAGGCAAGATTTAGCACGCTTGCTTGGCTTCACTGGGCAGGGCACTGAGCACAGGAGATGGGATGTCCTGTGTGTGGGAAGGGAATGTAGGTGGTGGTTTAAACCGAAGATAGACACATAAACCTGGAGTAACTCAGCGGGTCAGACAGCATCCCCTGAGGAAAGGGATAGGTGATAGTTCGGGTCGAGACCCTTCTTCAGGCTGAGAGTCAGGGGAAAGGAAACAAGAGATATAGACGGTGATGTAGAGAGGTGTAGAACAATTGGATTTATGAAAGTCATGCAAATATTTCATTCATTTGTTCGATATATCTCTACATCACAATCCATATCAATTGACTTGGATGAAGGGATTAAAAGTACCATTAGCAAATTTGCAGATGATACAAAGCTGGGTGAACTGTGTGAACTGTGAGGAAGATGCTATGAGGTTGCAGGGTGACTTGGACAGGTTGTGTGAGTGGGCGGATGCTTGGCAGATGCAGTTTAATGTGGATAAGTGTGAGGTTATCCACTTTGGTGGTAGGAATAGGAAGGCAGATTATTATCTGAATGGTGTCAAGTTAGGAAAAGGGGACGTACAACGAGATCTGGGTGTCCTAGTGCATCAGTCACTGAAAGGAAGCATGCAGGTACAGCAGGCAGTGAAGAAAGCCAATGGAATGTTGGCCTTCATAACAAGAGGAGTTGAGTATAGGAGCAAAGAGGTCCTTCTGCAGTTGTACAGGGCCCTAGTGAGACCGCACCTGGAGTACTGTGTGCAGTTTTGGTCTCCAAATTTGAGGAAGGATATTCTTGCTATTGAGGGCGTGCAGCGTAGGTTTACTAGGTTAATTCCTGGAATGGTGGGACTGTCATATGTTGAAAGACTGGAGCGACTAGGCTTGTGTACACTGGAATTTAGAAGAATGAGAGGCGAATTTATCGAAACGTATAAGATTATTAAGGGGTTGGACACGTTAGAGGCAGGAAACATGTTCCCAATGTTGGGGGAGTCCAGAACAAGGGGCCACAGTTTAAGAATGAGGCCATTTAGAACTGAGATGAGGAAAAACTTTTTCAGTCAGAGTTGTGAATCTGTGGAATTCTCTGCCTCAGAAGGCAGTGGAGGCCAATTCTCTGAATGCATTCAAGAGAGAGCACGGTAGCGCAGCGGTAGAGTTGCTGCTTTACAGCGAATGCAGCGCCGGAGACTCAGGTTCGATCCTGACTACGGGTGCTGCACTGTAAGGAGTTTGTACGTTCTCCCCGTGACCTGCGTGGGTTTTCTCCGAGATCTTCGGTTTCCTCCCACACTCCAAAGACGTACAGGTATGTAGGTTAATTGGCTGGGTAAATGTAAAAAAAAAAAATTGTCCCTAGTGGGTGTAGGATAGTGTTAATGTACGGGGATCACTGGGCGGCACGGACTTGGAGGGCCGAAAAGGCCTGTTTCCGGCTGTATATATATGATATGATATGATATGAAGAAAAACTTTTTCACCCAGAGACTGTGGAATTCTCTGTGAATCTGTGGAATTCTCTGCTGCAAAAGGCAGTGGAGGCCAATTCACTGGATGTTTTCAAGAGAGAGTTAGAAATAGCTCTTAGGGCTAAAGGAATCAAGGGATATGGGGAGAAAGCAGGAACAGGTACTGATTTTGGATGATCAGCCATGATCATATTGAATGGTGGTGCTGGCTCGAAGGGCCGAATGGCCAACTCCTGCAACTATTTTCTATGTTTCTATGTTTCTATTATTCGAAGAAGGCAACACAAGCAGAGAAAATGGGATGTGTGTGTGTGTGTGTGTGTGGGGGGGGGGGGGGGGGGGGGGTTCGGGGAGTGGGTGGGGGGGTGGGGGGGGGGGGGGGTGGGGGGAGTGGGTGGGGGGGTGGGGGGTCGGGGTGGTTGCAGCATTGTGGATGACCGAAAAATCAGAGGAGTAAGAATGTTCCTGACCAAAAAGTCGCCTGTCCACTCCCTCCACAGAAGATGCCTGACTCGCTGAGTTTCTCCAGCGCTTTGTCCTTTTTGAAAGTGGTTCAGTCTGGCAGGGTCAGCATTATTTTCCGAGTCCTTGGTATTAGAGTGGATTTGGGAGTTGCAGCAATTAGTCATTTTTTTCCGAGCGTTGAACAAACAATCTTTTGTTTCCAGTTGTGATATTTGGACTAACTGAGGAGCTGCAGACCACCAATCTAACGAGATAACTTTAACACGGCCGATAAATGAGAACTCTCCTTGGCTTCTGTTGCTGGCCACACCCACGTTTCAGAGAGACATCGAGTCATAGACTGATACAGCTTGGAAAATGGCCCTTCGACCCAACTTGCCCATGCCGGCCAACATGTCCCATCTGCACTAGTCCCACCTGCCTGCACTTGGCCCATATCCCTCCAAACCTGTAGAGCAGAGGGATCTAGGAGTGCAGGTGCATGGTTCCTTGAAGGTGGAGTCACAGGTCAAAAAGGTTTTTAGCACATTGGCCTTCATCAGTCAGCATATTGAGCATAGAAGTTGGTAGGTCATGTTGCAGTTGTATAAGATGTTGGTGAGGCCACATTTAGAGTATTGTGTTCAGTTCCACGCTGTATCAATCTATGACTCTATTAATTTAATAAGCAAAAGTCAGAGATTGGGATGGGTCTTTAGGTCATCGACTCTAAGGCCTGCATAACCTCCTTCTGTAGATCCGAGTCCCAACTCAATCTCTGCAGCATTGAATCTGGGATGAGTCCTCTCTGTGGTATCAGGAGAGATGAGCAACCAATTCTCCAATGAAGTTCTCCATCAAGAGAGCAGAATTTACCTGTGAAGTGGCCTTGCCACACAAACTCCGTGACAAACTCTTAGAAGCTGTGACATGCAGAAAGTGCCAAGAAGTCTCAGAATGCTTAGTTTAGTTTAGCTTTACTTTAGAGATACAGCATGGAATCCGACCCTTTGGCCCACCGAGCCTGTGCCAACCAGCAATCACCCAGACGCTAGCACTGAACTCTGTACTTGTTAGACTTTACTTGAGAGTCATAGAGTCATAGAGTCCTACAGCACAGAAAGAGGCCCTTCGGCCCATCGTGTCCGTGCCTCCCGTTACCAAACACAGTCTAATTTTAATCCCATTTTCCCGCATTTGGACCGTAGCCCTGAATGTTGTAGCATTTCAAGTGCCCATCCAAATGCCTCTTAAACGTTGTGAGTGTTCCCGCCTCCACCACCACCCCAGGCAGTGAGTTCCAGACTCCAACCACCCTCTGGGTGAAAAAGTTCTTTCTCACATCCCCCCGAAACCTTCCTCCCCTTACCCTGTATTTATGTCCCCTCGTTGTTGAACTTTCCACCAGTGGAAGAAGTTCCCCGCCATCTACCTTATCTATGCCCCTCATGATCTTGTACACCTCGATCATGTCCCCTCTCAGCCTTCTCTGCTCCAGGGGAAACAACCCCAGTCTGCTCAGTCTCTCCTCATAGCCGAGGCCCTTCATCCCTGGCAGCATCCTGGTGAATCTCCTCTGCACCCTCTCCAAAGCTATCACATCCTTTCTATAATGTGGTGACCAGAACTGTACACAATACTCCAGCTGTGGCCTCACCAGTGTTCTGTACAATTCCATCATTACCCCCCTACTTTTATATTCGATGCCCCGGCTAATGAAGGCCAGTAACCCATATGCCTTTTTGACCACCCTGTCCACCTGTCCTGCTGCCTTCAAGGACTTGTGTACCTGTACTCCAGGTTTGGAGAAACTGCACAGAAACAGGCCCATGTGCCCACCAAGACTGTGCTGACCAGCGAGTAGTTCCATTTTACAGAAGGCAATCATCCTACAAATCTGCACGTCTTTGGAATGTGGGAGGAAACTGGAGCACCCGGAGAAAACCCACACGGTCACAGGGAGAACGTACAAACTCCATGCTGGTTGATCTGGGAGATGTGCAGGTCAGTGGTGTGATACTGGTGACTGTGGGGGCCGCTATAGATGTTGACAGGATAACATGAAGCGTGTTTTGTTGCCAATGGTTTCTGATCTCTTGTGCGTTATAACAGCCAAATGTTGGACGCGTCTCTTGGCTTTTAAATTATCCAATTTTGCCAGAAATCTTTCAAAGCTAAAAAAACCCCACCCCAAACTGAATCGAATGCAGAGTTGTATTTTTGGCTGTCAAAGTCTCACGTGCTTTCTGGAGCCGTTTCAGGACCACTCCTGCTTCAGATAAAGAGGCTTCAGCGCGGATCCAGGTGGTGATTTAGAAGCAAAGAAGGAAGGATCCAGAGTTTAGGCATTTTGAGGAAATATGGGAACCATGGTAGTCGGGTCGACAATGACCTGGGAGGGTTTGTGCGGACTGAAGGATGTGCTTGGCACAGAGAGAGACTGGGAACACGATGGAAACGTTTGGGTTTAGTATTTCACACTTATTACGTTAGACTTTACTTCAGAGACTTTACTTTAGAGATACAGTGTGGAAACAGGCTCTTCGGCCCACTGAGTCTGTGCTGACCAATGATAACCCATACACCCACAATCCTTACACACTCGGGCCAATTCAGAGAAACCAATTAACCTACAAAACTGTACATCTTTGTAGTGTGAGAGGAAATCGGAGCACCCAGAGTAAGCCCACCAGGTCACAGGGAGAACGTACAAACTGTGTACAGACAGCACCCGCAGTCAGGATCGACCCCGGGTCTCTGGTGCTGTAAGGCAGCAACTCTACCGCTGCGCCACCGTGCCTCCCTATTTTATTTTACTTTTTGGTGAAAATGGTAAGACAGGTCATTGTTTCCCCTCACACAGTTTTTATAATCTAAAGCAGAACAATTACAGTGCTGGACAGGTTTGGGGGTGGGGTGAGGAGGGCGTGGGATGCTGCCAGGAGAATCTGTGGGACTATGGCAGCGCAGTGGTGCAGTGATAGAGCTGCTGCCTCACAGCACTAGAGACCCGGTTTTGATCCTAACTACGGGTGCTGTCTGTGATCAGTTTGTACGTTCTCCCCGTGACCTGCGTGGGTTTTCTCCGGGTGTTTCGGTTTCCACCCACACTCCAAAGACGTACAAGTTTGTCGGCTAATTGGCTTCGGTAAAATTGTAAATTGTCCCAAATGTGTGTAGGATAGTGTTAGTGTGCGGGGATCGCTGGTCGGCGTGGACTCTGTGGGCCGAAGGGCCTGTTTCCGCGCTGTATCTCTAAACTAAACTAAGCTCAAGAGAAATGCAAGTGAGTCACATTCATGGAGGGGGTGTTTTTGGCAGCACTGCTGGCAGCTGAAACCTCCAGGATGCTGTGGCGTACAGGGAGTGAGCCGGCCACTGGTCGGAGAACCCAGTGGACTGCAGCCTACTGGGAGAGAGCCGGCTCGTGCTTAACCCCCGCGGCTCAACGCAAGACCCGGCGGACTGCGGCCTACGGTGGGGAGGCCACCTGCCCTTCCCCCGAAGACCAGAGGGCGGGGCCGGCGACCCTGACGCATGCGATGGGCGAGGAGCAAGGCCTGTAGTAGAGGATGGGATGTGCAGGAAGGAACTGCAGATGCTGGTTTACACCGAAGATTGGACACAAAAAGCTGGAGTAACTCAACGGGACAGGCAGCATCTCTGGAGGAAAAGGAATGGGTGACGTTTCGGGTCAAGACCCTTCTTCAGACTGAGTTTTAAGGGAAAGAAAAAGGACTATCGGACTATCTTTGATCGGTCTTTACTGGCTTTATCGTGCAATAAACGTTATTCACGTTATTCCCTTTATCATGTATCTGTACTCTGTGGACGGCTCGATTGGAATCATGTATTGTCTTTGCGCTGACTGGTTAACACGCAACAAAAGCTTTTCACTGTACCTCGGTACACGTGACGATAAACGAAACTACGCTAAACCAAATTATTTTGGCATGAAATTGGCCACAAATATTAACAGGAGTCAAGGGAAAGGCAGAATCGTGGGAAGCTAATGAATCTCGATGATCCCTTTAAGGCTGAAGGAATGAAGGAGTTTGAACAATAATTAAGAAATCCCAACAAAACTCGGAGACAGCTTGAGATTGTGACTGTGATAAATCTCTATCGGTGACCCCGTGCTCCTTTGATGTTTGCCAGCACACGCTGATAAAGACTGGAGTTTGCTTCAACTTTCTCCAGTAGTTTGTTGGACTTCTCTTACCCAAATAAAAAACAGGAGAGGGTTTGCCATGTTGGCCTTCTCAATCCCGTGGCAGTGCCTGAAAATTCACCGAGATCCAGGGAGGGGGGAAATAAAAACTGCCGGGAAGCTATTTCTATTTTTTTTGTTAAAGTGAAAGTAACCACAGTGTCAGCAGAAGTGGGAGAAATTAGCTCGTTCAGCAAGAGTACATTCCTTTGCACAAAGCACCACTATACGGCCCAAATTAAAACCAGGGTACACACTACACTTAAAAACATCACGAGACTGGAAAGCCACTGCTTGTTTTCTTTGGAAAGATCGGCAGCATATTTTAACCATGTGTGTTCAAGGCAAACCCTCTCCTATTTTTTATTTTAGTAAGAGTGCACTAGAGAATGTGGCTGGGCATCAACATCACACCCAAAGCTGTGTGCCCACACAGGCAGGTTACAGTTCCACGCCAAGCCCGCTCACACTTTAGTAGCTATCACACCCAAAGGAAATGATTCCAGGAATCTGAATGTTTTAGTTTATTTTAGTTTAGTTTAGTTTAGTTTAGTTTCGGGATGCTGCTGAGAAACATGCCCTGCGGCCCACCGGGTCCGCGCCGATCAGTAATTCTCGCACACCAGCATCATCCTGCACACACTCAGGACAATTTACAATTTACCAAGCTGATTAAGTCCAGCATTATATTTTTTCGCCTCCCATCACAGTGAGGAATGTGTGGGAGTCACTGTGGTGGATGGTCATGTTAAAATGTATTTTGTGTGTCCTGATGCTTTTTATTGTTATGACTGTATGGCAAATGAAGTCCCTCGTATGTTGCAAAACATATCTGGCTAATAAAGTGTGATTGTGATTGATTAAAACACTGTGATCAGTAAAAGTAACCGCATTATAACCATATAACCATATAACAATTACAGCACGGAAACAGGTCCGTTCGGCCCTACCAGTCCACGCCGACCACTTTCTCTGACCTAGTCTCATCTACCTGCTCTCAGACCATAACCCTCCAATCCCCTCCCATCCATATACCTATCCAATTTACTCTTAAATAATAAAATCGAGCCTGCCTCCACCACTTCCACCGGAAGCTCATTCCACACAGCCACCACCCTCTGAGTAAAGAAGTTACCCCTCATGTTACCCCTAAACTTTTGTCCCTTAATTCTGAAGTTACGTCCCCTTGTTGGAATCTTCCCCACTCTCAAAGGGAAAAACCTACCCACGTCAACTCTGTCCGTCCCTCTTAAAATTTAAAAAACCTCTATCAAGTCCCCCCTCAACCTTCTACGCTCCAAAGAATAAGGACCCAACCTGTTCAACCTCTCTCTGTAGCTTAAGTGCTGAAACCCAGGCAACATTCTAGTAAATCTCCTCTGTACCCTCTCCATTTTGTCGACATCCTTCCTATAATTTGGCGCATTGTTTTAAATTGTTAATAGAATGGAACTGCACTTTGTGCTGTTATTGTTTATTTATTTGTCTGTTTTCCAAAAAAAGTTCAGTGTATTTATATATATATTAACCTACAAACCTGTACATCTTTGGAGTGTGGGAGGAAACCGGGACACCCGGAGAAAACCCAACAGTCACAGGGAGAACATGCAAACTCCGTACAGACAGCACCCATGGTCAGGATCGAACCGGGGTCTCTGGCGCTGTAAGGCAGCAACTCTACAGCTGCGCTACTGTGCTAAAACTCTCGTTTGTTTGTTTGTTTGTGATCGAACTTCAGCCAAAACGGTACCTGATAGCGCGACAATTTTAGGACCACCTTACTCACCATCGTCCCTTTAGTGATAATGCAAGTAGTTTAAAAAAAAATTGGATCTGTACATTCTTATGTCTATGCATTGAATATTGCCATTACTCTAGGCCGAGTTAGCACCTTTCTTTATATATAGCACCTTTGCCACTCATGTGGGCCCCCTGGGGTGAAAGGCCTTCCCTTGTTTGAGGGGTGTCCCCACCGTACTCTGCCCCTCAATGTCCAGCAGCGGAACGATTAGTATTTCAGTCAATAAAGGCATGATGAGCGCATTTGCGGATGACACTAAAGTGAGCGGACTTGTAGATAGTGAAGATGGTTGTCAAAAATTGCAGCAGGATCTTGCTTGGTTGGGCAGGTGGGCTGAGGAATGGTGAATGGAGTTTACGGGCGCCAACTATCTCACTCCCAAATACGGGACAAGGTGACGTCACCGCCCTGCACGCCATGTGACCTCACCCAGCCAGCGGCCACGTGCTCCCGCTCCACCAATGGCGGCCGGGCCGGGAGGCGGGTTGCTACGCAACCTCCGTTAGGCGGTGACTGTCCGGAGCTAAAATGTCGGAAATCTAGAATGTCGGGTCCTAAACTGTCGGGACCTACAGCTTCGGGGCCTACAGCGTTGGGGCCTTCAGCGTCCAGGCTTACAGCTCCCCCCCGGGCCTAATACAGGACAAGGGCGGTCCCGTACGGGACAAACCAACTTAGCCCAAAATACGGGATGTCCCGGCTAATACGGGACAGTTGGCAACCCTAATGGAGTTTGATGCAGAGAAATGTGAGGTGTAGCATTTTGAGAAGTCTAACAAAGCCAAGGACCTACACAGTGCATGGTAAGGCTTGGAGGAGTGTTATAGACCAGAGGGATCTAGAAGTGCAGATACATAGTTCTGTGAAAGTGACATCGCAGCCTGATAGGGTGGTCCAAAAGTGCTTTGGAACATTTTTTTGTAGAGATACAGCGCAGAAACAGGCCCTTCGGCCCACCAGGTCCACACCGCCCAGCGATCCCCGCACACTAACACCATCCCACACCCTAGGGACAATTTTTACATTTACCCAGCCAATTAACCTACGTACCTGTACGTCTTTGGAGTGTGGGAGAAAACCGAAGATCTCGGAGAAAACCCACGCAGGTCACGGGGAGCACGTACAAACTCCGTACAGACGGCGCCCGTAGTCAGGATCGAACCTGAGTCTCCGGCGCTGCATTCGCTGTAAGGCAGCAACTCTACCGCTGCGCCACCGTGTCTTTCATTGGTCAGAGTATTGAGTATAGAACTTATGAGATCATGTTACAGTTATATAAGGCATTGGTGAGGCCACATTTAGAGTATTGTGTTCAGTTTTGATCACCATGGGGTTATAGGAACGAGGTTGTCAAGCTACAAAGGGAGCAGAGAAGATTGGCGAGGATGTTGCCAGGACTCGTGGGTCATCAAACCTGAGACTTCGGGAGAGGTTGAGCAGGCTAGGACTTTATTCCTTAGAGGGGTGTACCAAATCATCAGAGGATCATGAGATCATGCAAACGCAAAGAATCTTTTGCCCAGAGTAGGGAAATCAGGAACCAGAAGACACAGGGTTAAGGTGAGGGAGGAAAGAGTTACTAGGAACCTGAGGGGTAACTTTTTTTACACACTGGTTGCTGGGTATATGGAACGAGCTGCTGGAGGAGGTAGTTGAGGCATAACATTTAAGAGACATTTGGGCAGGTACATGGATAGGCCAAGTTTAGAGGGTCATGGGCGGGGACATGGGACTAGTTTAGATGGGGCATGTTGGTTGGCGTGGGCAAGCTGGGCTGATGGGCCTGTTTCCTTGACTCTATGACACTAGGCTGTGGTTCTCCCTCACGGAGCCTTAGCGTTGGCTGCTCCGAGCTTCAGTGTGTCCCTCAGCACGCGTTCCTACCTTCCCTAACATTGTCATGCGGCACACAAAGGTGCAGCCACAGAGTTGCTGCCACACCCGACCAATCCATGTGGCCCCAGCTTTCCAGGGCAACTCCAGACCTTCCCAAACCGGCAGGTGCGTCGAGAGGCACGTTCCATTCGGGAAGAGACGCTGGAACTCTGAAAGGACCTTATTAAACGTGACCAGTAAACAACATGGAATTAATGACCAAATGACCTTGTTTATCTGTTGATCCAACTCGTCTCTCCATTCCAATGGGATTATTGACTGAAATGGAATCACAAATAAATATTCAAGGAATTTTGTTGTGTACTTTAGCAGATCTTGTTTTTGCTTCAGAGCCAGACTGGAGTGCCCACAGTCTACATGCCAGGGTGGAATGTGACGGCCGGCTGGCTGTGACCACACATGGGCATATTGCCCTGGGCACAGTGCCTGCCCCTCGCCCTCTCACTCTGGCTCTGCAGCCGGAGTGGTGACTAGTTGCTGCTAACATTCCGGCATCAGCTTCACCCTGCAAGTCGTGATCAGTTTGCATGTTCCCACTCAGGTCCGCGGGCCAGCTTCTAAAAGTCTAAAGGACACAGAGTGCTGGAGTAACTCAGCGGGTCAGGCAGCATCTGTGGAGAACATGGATAGGTGACGTTCCGGGTCGGGACCCTTCTTCATTAACCGGCTAATCACATCCCTGGCAATCCCGTCCCAGCGATTCATGTTACTGCTGCCAAACGGCGAGATAAAGTCAAAATCACTTATCCCTTCTCGTCTCAAATTTCATGTTCGATGACGTTGAGCTTGGCAGTGGTAAGGCCTTCAACGTTGAGCTGCTGTAGCGCTAAACCTCGACAGTTGGCGGCTTTTGCCGGTGCCGCCTGGCCTGGGGAGGCGTGGCGTTTTGCGGTCTGCAGACGTGGCAAAGACATTAGTTTCGCTTTAAGGGCGTATGAGCCTGTAAGCTATTCGTGGGGGAGGCCGCGTTGAGGCTGTCTTTGTCTCCTCCAAATGGTGAACGAGGTCTGACTGACCTGGACGATGACACATTGGCCTGGCTCGCCTCAACGGAGCTGCAGGTCAAAAAGACATAGATAATAGACAAAAGGTGCAGGAGGAGGCCATTCGGCCCTTCGAGCCAGCACCGCCATTCAATGTGATCATGGTTGATCATTCTCAATCAGTACCCCGTTCCTGCCTTCTCCCCATACCCCCTGACTCCGCTATCCTTAAGAGTATCCAGCTCTCTCTTGAAAGCATTCAGAGAATTAGCCTCCACTGCCTTCTGAGGCAGAGAATTCCACAGATTCACAACTCTCTGACTGAAAAAGTAGATTTATTGAAATCGGTGTTATATTTTTAAAGTTATTCACATTTTTAAGTTTAAAAGGAGGGGAGGGGGAGGGGGAGGAGGGAGGGAGGGGGGAAGGGGGGAGTGGTGGAGAAAGGAGAGGGGAGGGGGAGGGGTTGAGGAGAGAGGGGAGGGGGGGGCGGGAGGACAGGGTGCTGCACCAATGGAGGAGAGCTTTGGGCCCAACTTTGTCTATTATTATTTTAATATCTGAATAAATATTTTTGATAATAATTTTTTTTAAAGCAGCTGCTTAGTTGCATTCCGTTGCCTGCACATAACCTCTGCACAATGTACCCCACCCACATCCCCACTTCCCGTCACGTGATAGCTTCCTCCAGCATCGCTCCCCTTACGATGACGTCACTGTGGGGGAGGGGCGGTACTGAGAGATCGCTGCGCTGTATTTGTTCACCAAAAATAGATTTATTCAAGTATTTACAACACTATTCACAATATTAAATCATTCAAAACAAAACCCACCACCCACAATACAAGTAAAACAAGTATTCTTAAACAACTATGTTACAATTCTTGTCAAGGATGCATTCCCCCCCACCCCCCCCCCCCCTTGCGGAGCCCAGCGAAATCCCCCAGGGAGCCCGTGGACAGCGCGTAGTCCCTCTCTATTGCCACCCGGGCGCGGACGTAACCCCAAAAAGGGGCAGGCAGCCAGCTCGGGCAGAGCCCTCTTCCGCCTGGCACCGTGACTCGCGGATGGCCAGCTTGGCCAGGACTAGGAGCAACCCAACCGGGACATCTTCAGCCCTGCCCTCTCCCCTACGCACAGGGTGTCCAGAGATGAGGATGGTGGGTGTGAAGTGCAGCCAGAAGGCAAGGAGCAGCCCCTTTAGGTATTGGAACAGGGGCTGCAACCTTACACACTCCATGTACACGTGGTGCACAGACTCACCCAATGCGGTCTACAGTCAATGTTGAAGGGTGGGTGTGTTTGAGGATCAATGTCACAGACCTGATGCAAACTCCACAATGGTGCAGCCTCCATCAGCGGTCCCTGTCCTGCCATCTGCTTCTGAGACCTGGACCACCCTTAGCAAGCACCACCAGACACTGGAAGAGACCACCAGCATTGCCTTTGGTAATTTTCTAAATTCAACAAACATGATTAGCATGGGTGTCAAGGGTTATGGGGAGGAGGCAGGAGAATGGGGTTAGGAGGGGGAGATAGATCAGCCACGATTGAATGGTGGAGTAGACTTGATGGGCCGAATGGCCTAATTCTGCTCCTATCACTTATAACCTTATGATTTCAGTATCCGCTCCCAGGGTAATATCTCCCTTCGTCACCCGGCCCCCAGTGACTCCCATTCAGTTACAGAGCACAGGTCATATCCCTCCATGTGAAAATATCTGAACTCTTTCTTCTAACTCTGCAGTGGGAAAAGATGACCAGGTTTAATTTAGTTTAGAGATACAGCACGCAAAAAGGCCCTTCGGCACACCGGGTCTGCACCGACCAGCGATCCCCACACACTTACAGTATACGACACACATAAGAAACAATTTTACACTTGGAAGTGCCTCACTTGGAAAGACTGTTGGGGTCCTTGGATGGAGTCGAGGGGGGAGGTAAAGGGACAGGTGTTGCATCTCCTACGTTTGCAGGGGAAGGTACCTTGGGAGGGGGTGGTTTGGGTGGGAAGGGACAAGTTAACCAGGAGTTGCGGAGGGAACGAGTTAACCAGGAGTCTCTGCGGAAAGCAGAAAGGGGTAAGGATGGGAAGATGTGGCAAGACCAAACGTAGGCTCGGCGATCGTTTCGCTCAACACCTTCGCTCAGTCCGCCTTAACCAACCTGATCTCCCGGTGGCTGAGCACTTCAACTCCCCCTCCCATTCCCAGTCTGACCTTTCTGTCATGGGTCTCCTCCAGTACCATAGTGAGTCCCATCGGAAATTGGAGGAACAGCACCTCATATTTCGCCTGGGCAGCTTGCAGCCCAGTGGTATGAACATTGACTTCTCCAACTTTAGATAGTTCCTCTGTCCTTCTCTTCCCCTTTTCCCCTCCCCCTTCCCAGATCTCCCTCTATCTTCCTGTCTCCACCTATATCCTTCCTTTGTCCCGCCCCCCTGACATCAGACTGAAGAAGGGTCTCGACCCGAAATGTCACCCATTCCTTCTCTCCCGAGATGCTGCCTGACCTGCTGAGTTACTCCAGCATTTTGTGAATAATGCTCATATACACTAGTCGCTTTTGATCCATATCCCTCTAAACCTTTCCTATCCATGTACCTGGCCAAGTGTTTGTTGTTACCGTACCTGCCTCAACTACCTCCTCTAGCAGCTCATTCCACCTACCCACTACCTTCTGTTTGAAAAGGTTGCCCCTCAGGTTCCTATGAAATCTTCCCCCTCTCACCGTAGACCTATTTCTTAGGAGTCCACACCTGGAATAGTGGACACAGTAGATGAGGTTGGAGGAGGTGCAAGTGAACCTCTGCCTCACTTGGAAAGACTGTTGGGGTCCTTGGATGGATTTGAGGGGGGAGGTAAAGGGACAGGTGTTGCATCTCCTGCATTTGCAGGGGACAGTACCTTGGGAGGGGGTGGTTTGGGTGGGAAGGGACATGTTAACCAGGAGTTGCGGAGGGACGAGAAAGGGATGGGGATGGGAAGACGTGGCTAGTGGTGGGATTCCATTGGAGGTGGAGGACATGTCAGAGGACTATGTGCAGTATGCGATGGCTGTTGGGGTGAAAGGTGAGGACATGGGGGACTCTGTCTCTATCATCGCCAGTAGCTTACGATGATCACTTTTGTATTCACGACCAGGTTTGAACTTAAGGCAGACTGACGGGTTTCAGCACAGAGACAACTGTTTGAGTAATAGGGTCAGGAAACAGAGCTCTCCTGTCCACACCCACAAGGTGGATTTGGGAAGTTCCAGGGTTTCACTGGGATTTCCACCCATTCCGCTCCGTGACGAGCTGCCTTTGTGAGCTGCAGGTTCTGAATATTTCTGTGGTGAGAGAGAGCACACTTTGTTACCTTATTTATGTGGGATTTAAAATTAAGATCATTGTCCATTTTTACCCCCAGACATGTGACTTCTTGTTTGACATAGACCGTCACATTTCCCAGTTTACCAAGTAACATCTCTCTCTTGGGCTTTGATCCAAGTAATAACAATTCTGTCTTGTCATTGTTGAGTTTAAGAAAGTTAGCATTTATCCATTTTTTAAATGGAAAATAGGCAGGAGGTCAAAGAACTTAAGGCATTTGCATCAGTGGGCTCGACAAAGAGGTATAACTGAGTGTCATCGGTATAACGAGATGCTGCCCATCCCACTGAGTTACTCCAGCATTTTGTGCCTACCTACAATGTTCTAACATTACTAGGACATTATCCATAAATCTGGCATGGCGAGCTTGTCTCGACCTTGAATGTAGTTCAGGCCAACGGCCAACCATTCAAGTCATGGGGAGAACATACAAGCTCCGTACCGACTGTGCCCGTAGTCAGGATCGAACCTGGGCGCTCTGTAGGGCAGCTACTCTACCGTGTCGCACAAGTGTGCAAGTGTGCAGACTTTGCGTGAAGTGTAAACTGTGACATATAATCAGGAATAAAAAAGTACGCTGCAAAACTCAGGTAAAACAAGGAAACTCAGAACAACTATGATCACACGACTGAATACATCTTTGCCGGGCATGGGGAGCAGAGCAAAGGTGAGGGAAAGTCAAGGGAGTAATGTAACCCACATAAAACATGAGCATGGTGTGTGCAGGATGAGAAGGCACGGCCTGCTGAACATCAGCAGAAAGGCCGGGGTGATGGGGCGAGGTTAGGTGAAGTGTGATGAAACTGTGGCCAGGTGTCTGATCTGTGAACAGGGTGGGTAATGGAATGGGGGAAGCAAGGGGAGCAAGAATGAGGAAGGATCATTAAACACAATACGATGTGTGGCTGAAACAAAGGAATGATCTGACAGGGTGTTTGAAGGCAGGCTTTTGTACAATGCACTGCAGGGGGTGAGAGGCTTGGACCTGCAACAAAGTACATGCAGGATTCAGGGATTCAGATCAATGAATGGAGAAAGCACATCTTGAAGAGCACAAATAACTATTTATTAAAGCAAAATACAAGTAAAGTGCAGAAAAAACAATCAATACAGTAACAATACAATATCATGCCCCTCTGCGTAAGGTCAAAAGGTCATAAGTGATAGGAGCAGAATTAGGCCATTCGGCCCATCGGCTACTCCGCCATTTAATCGTAGCTGATCTCACTCCTAACCCCATTCTCCTGCCTTCTCCCCATAACCCCTGACACCCGCACTAATCAAGGGTGTATTCGAATCACTGGCTGGCTCCCAGACACAACCGTCCAGACTCTCTCCCTCTCTCTCTCCCTCTCCCTCTCCCTCTCCCTCTCCCTCTCCCTCTCCCTCTCCCTCTCCCTCTCCCTCTCCCTCTCCCTCTCCCTCTCCCTCTCCCTCTCTCTCTCTCTCTCTCTCTCTCTCTCTCTCTCTCTCTCTCTCTCTCTCTCTCTCTCTCTCTCTCTCTCTCTCTCTCTCTCTCTCTCTCTCTCTCTCTCTCTCTCTCTCCCCCCCCTCTCTCTCTCTCCCTCTCTCTCTCTCGTTAGGTTAAAGGGTCTGTTTCCGTGCTATATGACTCTATGACACTATAAGCAACCTCTAATGTTAGCTGGGAGAGTAGTCATGGCTTCACCTTAACACCTCAACAGTAAGGTGGCCATCCAGCAGGGCTGCTCGCCCTCAGAACTACATTGGCCTCGTTCCCCATTCCCCTGACTCTCAGTCTGAGGAAGGATCTTGACCCAAAACATCACCCATTCCTTTTACCAGAGATGAGTTACTCCAGCTTTTTCTGTCTATCTTTGGTCTAAACCAGCAGCTGCAGTTCCTTCCTACGCATTGATCTCAATCTTTATTAACCATTGCGTGACAGAAGGTTTGCCTTCCTTCTACTTGTTCATCTGTAGAGTCAACTGGTGTCAGATACAATAAGTAGATGGATTCCTTTTGCGACCACATAATCACCATATACCAGGGAGACACAAGCAGGTCCCCTGCCCTTGTTACTGAACAGTACACACGACATCAAGGGAAAAGCTCGTCAGCAGTATCCAGTACAGAACTAAACAATCACAAGACAAAATGTGTGGGAAGGAACTGCAGGTGCTGGTTGGGGTTTGGGTTGGAAGCTTTCCTCAGACTGAAAGTAAGGGGGTGGAAACTGGAAGCAGGAAAAGGGCAGAATAAATCAGGGCAGGTTACAGGTAACCAAGGATAGGTGGAGACCATAATGGCCCAAATGTTGATTTCTCTGATTTTAAGTAACTCCAGCATTCCCACTCTCCCCCCTCCCCCACCCTAGACTTCCTGCTAGTACCACTGTTCACATCCTTGTATCCCTTTGTTATCACCTCTTCCTCAGCCAACAGTGGGCCACTTTTGTTTTATATGTCCTGTATAGATTGGATTTGATATGGTATAGATCGGATATACCCTGGCATAGATGCGATAGACAGTCAGAACCTTTGTCCCAGGGCGTAAACATCACATGCTGGAAGGCATAGCTTTAAAGTGAGAGGGCCACAGTTTAAAGGAGATTCATGGGGCAAGTTTGTTTACACAGAGATGGTGAGTGCCTAGAACATGTTGCCTGGGTTGGTGGTTGAGGCAGATACTAGAGTGGCATTTAAGGTAGACAATAGACAATAGGTGCAGGAGGAGGCCATTCGGCCCTTCGAGCCAGCACCGCCATTCAATGTGATCATGGCTGATCATTCTCAATCAGTACCCCGTTCCTGCCTTCTCCCCATACCCCCTGACTCCGCTATCCTTAAGAGCTCTATCTAGCTCTTTCTTGAATGCATTCAGAGAATTGGCCTCCACTGCCTTCTGAGGCAGAGAATTCCACAAATTCACAACTCTCTGACTGAAAAAGTTTTTCCTCATCTCAATTCTAAATGGCCTACCCCTTATTGTTAAAATGTGGCCCCTTGTTCTGGTCTCCCCCAACATTGGGAACATGTTTCCTGCCTCTAATGTGTCCAACCCCTTAATAATCTTATACGTTTCGATAAGATCTCCTCTCATCCTTCTAAATTCCAGTGTATACAAGCCTAGTCGCTCCAGTCTTTCAACATATGACAGTCCTGCCCTTCCGGGAATTAACCTAGTAAACCATTGCTGCACGCCCTCAATAGCAAGAATATGCTTTTGGCGTGGCACATGGGAATGCAGGTAATGGATAGATATAGATCACGTGCAGGTAGATAATAGATGCTTTTGGCATTATGTTCAGCACAGATATTGTGGGCCGAAGGGCCTGTTCTTGTGTTGTACTGCTCTAAATTCTATCTTCATTGTTTTTGGATTTTCTGTTCAATGGAGTCATAGTTTTACACTGCTCAGAAATAGGACGTTTCCACTCTCTATATTAATACCATTTACCAGCACACAGACCATAGCCTTCAATGCCCTGGTGATTGCGATTCTTTAATATTATCAATTTTTCAATTCAGCGGAAGCCCAAAGGATCTAGGCTATCAATAATGAAGGGTCAGGCCAGTTCTCAGTCACCTTCTTTACTCTTTGTACACTCACATCTGTGCAGCCAAATACAAATACAACTCAATTTACAAATTCGCGGACGACACCTCCACAGGGGGCCGGATATCAAATAACGACGAGACTGAGTATAGGAAGGAGATTGAGAAACTCCTAACCTGGTGTCGAGACAACAACCTTTTTCTCAGAATGTCCAGAACCAGGGGCCACAGTCTAAGAATAAAGGGGAGGCCATTTAAAAATGAGATGAGTAAAAACTTTTTCACCCAGAGATTTGTGAATTTGCAGAACTCTCTGCCACAGAGGGCGGTGGAGGCCAAATCACTGGATAGATTTAAAGAGAGTTAGATAGAGCTCTAGGGGCTAGCGGAATCAAGGGATATGAGGAGAAGGTAGGCACAGGTTACTGATTGTGGATGATCAGCCATGATCACAATGAATGGCGGTGCTGGCTCGAAGGGCCAAATGGCCTCCTCCTGCACCTATTTTCTATGTTTCTATGTTTCTATTTTCTACAGTGATTGGCTTCAGGAAGCGAAGCGGTACACATACGCATTGATGGAGCCGAAGTAGAGACGGTTGAGAGCTTCAAATTGCTCGGAGTTAATGTCACCAACAACTCTCCTGAACCACCCATATTGAAGCAACGGACAAGAAAGCACACCAATGCCTCTACTTCCTTAGATGACTTAAGGGCCTGTCCCAGTTACATGATTTTTAAGGCGACTGCCGGCGACTGTCAAAGTCGTAGCAGATCGCCAACGTTTTCTTTTACCCCACGACAATGACCACGACAATGACCATGACAATGACCACGACAATGACCACGACAATGCCGAGTCTGGTCGTTACAAGTTACTTTTTATGTGAAACTAGCACCTGGCTAAGAGATTACACCGTCTTCGGAAACATCGCAAAATTCCCACGCTCACCTGACCGTCAAACTGTTCCCTCCAATCTACCCGTCAAATGTCCTGATGGTAAATAAATTGGTTAAACAAAACTATCTTCTGGTATCTTCAAATGCCTTTTCTTAATTTAATATTATGTGCTTCTACATGCATCTGCGACAACTTAGCAAACCTGGGGACAGCGTGCGACAGACAGCGCCCGCAATAAGCTACGATACCTGGCCACAAGCCAGCTGTCTCCGAGAGATTTCTATCTGGAAAATTTTTCTGCGACGCGCCGAGATCCGCTACGATTCAGTGAAGACTCCTCACGATCACGCCCGCGACATCCCGGCCAACGTTCGGCCATAGCCTAGTCACCGGCAGTCGCCTTAAAATCGCCTAAGTGGGACAGGCCCTTTAGGAAGTTTGGCCTGTCGCCAACAACTCTCACCAACTGCTACAGGTTCATTGTCGAATGCATTTTATCAGGATGCATCACAGCTTGGTTTGGGAACAGCTCCATCCAAGACCGCAAGAAATTGCCAAGAGATGTGGACGCAGCCCAGACCATCACACAAACCAAACCAGCCCTGGACAGAGGAAAGAGATGAGGTGAAAAGTAAAATAACTTGTCGTCATAAGGTCATAAGTGATAGGAGTAGAATTAGGCCACTCAGCCCATCAAGTCTACTCTGTCATTCACCCAAGGCTGATCTATCTCTTCCTCCTAACCCCATTCTCCTGCCTACTCCCCATAGCCCCTGACACCCCTACTAAGCAAGAATCTATCTATCTCTGTCTTATAAATATCCACTGACTTGGGCTCCACAGCCTTCCGTGGCAAAGAATTCCACAGATTCACCACCCTCTGACTAAAGAAATTCCTCCTCATCTTCTTCCTAAAGGAACATCCCTCTAATTCTGAGGCTGTGACCTCTAGTCCTAGACTCTCCCACTAGTGGAAACATCCTCTCCACATCCACTCTGTCCAAGCCCTTTCACTCTTCGGTAAGTTTCAATGAGGTCCCCACTCATCATTCTAAACTCCAGCGAGTACAGGCCCAGTGCCGTCAAACGCTGATCATATGTTCATCCACTCATTCCAGAGATCATTCTTGTAAACCTTGTCTGGACCCTCTCCAGAGCCAGCACATCTTTGCTCCTGAGAATTGAATCAACAGTCAAGCAGTGTAGCAGCACTGTGGATGTCCGGACTGTAAAGTTGTCATCATATGTTGGAAAGAATACTTTTTCTGTGAGTTTGATGAGGTTGGCAATAGACAATAGACAATAGGTGCAGGAGGAGGCCATTCGGCCCTTCGAGCCAGCACCATCATTCAATGTGATCATGGCTGATCATTCTCAATCAGTACCCCGTTCCTGCCTTCTCCCCATATCCCCTGACTCCTTAAGAACTCTATCTAGCTCTCTCTTGAACGCATTCAGAGAATTGGCCTCCATGGCCTTCTAAGGCAGAGAATTCCACAGAGTGGATACTGATGGCCCTCCATGCCTTGGGTGATGGAGGCCACTGTAACTAATGACCCAGCCGACAGTGAATTATGTCTCCTCCAGATTTGAAGTCGTGCCAGGAATTTGAAAGGAATGTTTCCATAAACTACTGGATCCACTTAAAACAATCAACCCTCTCTGGAGAGGACAATTTGTCACACTTTTAATGATGCTCCATTTGTGAAAACACGAGAAACAAATCGCGTGCTGTGATTTAAATGTGAAGGTCAGCATCCGACTGGAAAACACACAACTCATAATTGGCTAATTCACTGAAAGAAGAGGGTCCAAGAGGGGGGAGACTCCATTTAGGAGAGTGATGTTGAGGGATTGTACAGTGTAGTTTATTGTCATATGTACCGAGGCACAGTGAAAAGCTTTTCTGTTCATAAGTTCATAAGGTATAGGAGCAGAATTATGCCACTAGGAACTATATCGACCTGATAGAACTAGATAGACCTGATTGAACTATATAGAGTCATAGAATCATAGACTGATACAGTGTGGAATCAGGCCATTGTGTTAAAAAGAAGACCTGATAGAAGTATAGGAAGACTAGACATAGATAGTGTGTAAGAAGGAACAGCAGATGCTGGTTCAAACCGAAGATAGACACAAAAAGCTAGAGTAACTCAGCAGGACAGGCAGCATCTCAGGAGAGAAGAAATGGGTGATGTTTTGGGTCGAGACCCTTCTTCAAGATAGCGTGGGAAGTGAGAATCTTTTTCAAATCAAAATCAAATATGATAAGAACTAGCTTCAAGATGAGAGGAGCAAAGTTGAAAAGAAGTGTGAGGGGCACCTTGTTTGCACGGAGGGTGGTGGGTGTCTGTAACGTTCTGCTGTGGGCGGTGGTGGAGATGGATGCGATAGTGGCATTTAAGAGACATTTGGATAGACACACACTGATATGCTGGGAATGGAAGGATATGGAATATGTGCAGGCAGATGAAGGTTGGTCTTGGCATCATGGTGAGCACGGACATTCATATCATATCATATATATACAGCCGGAAACAGGCCTTTTCGGCCCACCAAGTCCGTGCCGCCCAGCGATCCCCGCACACTAACACTATCCTACACCCACTAGGGACAATTTTTACATTTGCCCAGCCAATTAACCTACATACCTGTACGTCTTTGGAGTGTGGGAGGAAACCGAAGATCTCGGAGAAAACCCACGCAGGTCACAGGGAGAACGTACAAACTCCTTACAGTGCAGCACCCGTAGTCAGGATCCAACCTGAGTCTCCGGCGCTGCATTCGCTGTAAAGCAGCAACTCTACCGCTGCGCTACCGTGCCGCCCTCTGCGCTACCGTGCCGCCCTAGTGGGCCAGAGGGCCTGTTCCTGTGTGCAGCACTGTTGTGCAGAACAGAGACGTTTGTGTCCGTTTTACTTTCTCTATGGATGCTCAGAAAGCTTCAGGTACTGGAATGAAATAAAGTACGTCTTGAACCTGGAAAGTCTGGCCACTGGACTTTCTTACAATCATTTGTACAGGGGGATATTGGCCAGCACTGAACACTACGGACTAACACAAGTAATGTTGACCAATCTGAGAACAATTGAATAACAATGATTCAACGATATGTTATTGTCACATGTACCTCGGTACAACAACATTCTTTGTATTCCATACAACCCGGTAAAATCAGGCAACAGACCTCGCCTGTTTTGCTTGCATAAAACAAACAGCTTTTATTCCATTAAACACAAATACAGAGTACTAACAAAATCAAGACGGCCATTGGCAGTTTACAATCAAACACTTATCAGATTGAAATGTTGTCAACTTTATCTACAATGCACTCGACTCCCCCCGTGGTGACCAGCGTTCACGCAAGGCCTCCAGAGTCCCAGTGGACACGGCCTGCTCCCTCTCCAGGGGCACGCGGGCACGGGCGTAGGCCCGGAAGAGGGGCAGGCAGTTGACTCGGGCAGAACCCTCGCTGCCTGCTGCCGGGACCCGCGAATGGACATCTTGGCCAGGCCCAAGGGGCAAACCGAAAAGGAGAACCCACCCCCCCCCACCTCCCACGACCCTCCCCCCTCTGTGCTGGGTGGAGACCTCACCTCGGCAGTACACAAAGAATTGCCACATTTCCGGCGGTTATAAAATGACAAAAGTATAGAAGTCAGGAGGTCAACAGTTGTATATGACGTTGGTGAGACTGCAGTTAGAGTATTATGTTCAGTTCTGGGCACCATGTTATAGAAAAGGTATTGGCAAGCTTGAAAGGGTTCAGAGAAGATTTACGAGGATGTTGCCAGGACTAGAGGGTCTGAGTTATAGGGAGAGGTTGAGTAGGCTGGGTCTCTATGCCTTGGAGCGCAGGAGGATGAGGGGTGATCTAAAAAAGGAGTACAAAATCATGAGAAGAATAGATCGGGTGGATGCACAGAGTCTCTTGCCCAGAGTAGGGGAATCAAGGACTAGAGGTTCAAGGTGAAGGGGAAAAGATTTAATAGGAATCTGAGGCGGCACTGCCCTAGCAGCTGCCGCTCACCTGCGGTCCATTTGTCTTTGTGTTTTTGTTGTTTTTTGTTGTCTTAATTGTAGTTGTGATGTGGTGTTTTTGTGTTTGTGTACTATGTGTGTATGTGGGGGGGAGGGGGAAACTGTAACACTATAAATATGTGTCCCTTCCGAACGGAGACCCGACCTTTGTTTTCTGGGCCGTGTCTCCGTTCCTGCTGCGGCCTACCATCGGCCCAACTCCTGGAGCTGTCGGCCTCCAGGGCTCTGGTTCGCGGAGCCCGCGGATCGGACTTACCACCACCGGAGCCGGCCGTCTTCGGAGGCTGCGGGAGCAGCTGCGACTCGCCTTAGGTTCGGGCCGCGTGGATTCCGACATCGGGAGCTCCGGCAGCGGCAGCGTGTTCGCCCACCCCGGATCGCGGGGCTTGGGTCGCGGACATTTCACCGTCCGGCGCGGCCTAAGATGGCCGCGGGATATTTCTCTGCTGGGCGGGGGCTTCAATGTCGGGAGCCACGACCGCCCCGACGTGCAACAACAGCGGCAGCAGCGTGTTCGCCCGCCCCGGATCGGACTTTTCATCGGCGGAGCCGGCCGTCTTCGGAGGCTGCGGGAGCGGCTGCGACGCGACGCGCCTTGGGCTCGGCCCGCTGCGGACCGTCCGGCGCGGCCTGCAACCACAACAACCTGACTGCGGGCGAGGACAGCAGGAGAAGGGAAAGACATTGTGGCCTTCCATCACAGTGAGGAGAGAGAGGACTGGAGGAGACTCACTGTGATGGATGTTTCTTTGATGGATGTTTCTTTTTTGTGTGTTTTTGGGGTTGGGTGGTTTGAGTGCCTGTTTGATGCTTTTATTGTTGGACTGTGTTTTTGGGGGTTTTGGGGTGTGTGATTTGAATGCCTATTTAATGCTTTTATTGTTGGACTGTGTTTTGGGGGGTTTTTGGGGTTGGGTAATTTTGGGTGCCTGTTTAGTGCTTTTATTGTTGGACTGTGGGTGATTGAATTAACATTTTGTTCAAGATGGCCGCGCCGTTGTGTTTGGCTGCCTGCCACTGTATGTTTCTTTTTTTTTCCTGGTCAGATGTGCAGCACTTTGGTCAACGTGGGTTGTTTTTAAATGTGCTATACAAATAAATTGACTTGACTTGACTTGACTTGAGGGGTAACTTCTTCACACAAAGGGTGGTGGGTGTATGGAACAAGCTGCCAGAGGAGGTAGTTGAGGCTGGGACTATCCCAATGTTTAAGAAACAGTTAGACATGTATATGGATAGGACAGGTTTGGAAGGATATGGACCAAATGCTGGCAGGTGGGACGTGTAGCTGGGACATGGTGGCCGGTGTGGGCAAGTTGGTCCAAAGGGCCTGTTTCCACACTGTATCAGTCTATGACACTGTGACAAAAGGTTCATCAAACAGCTTTATTTTATCTATCTGGTTCATTGGGCCAACCCTGGTGTGCCACCACATGTGGTATCATGCCCCCTCCCCACCCGCCGGGTCCGTCTTTGTTCTCGGCGGCTCCCCGCCAGATCTCCCCTTTGTTGCGTGCAGTTTATCTGCGAAACTTTGCTCTTGGCTCCCCGTATCCACGCTCCTGACGTGCTAACTCCAGAACAGAAGTCCAGAGAGATGCAAGACTCCCGAGCGGCACTCCGGTAACTTCCTGAAGTCGCACATCCAGGCACGGAAGTGTCGAGATGTTAACTCAGTTTCATGTCTGTCAGATGCTCGGGTCTCAATGACATCGCTCCCAAAGATCCAGAAGCCCTTAATTCTCTTCCCGTTCCAACTACTCAGCCAGTACAGAGGGAGAAACAAACAAACTTCAGAAAACGTGAAAATATTTCCTTGAACTAATGGAGTTGGAGACAAGTCAACCGAGTGTGATCATGTCCACAGCCTTGTTGGGCTGTGAACACATTTGGCTTGATCTCTAACAGCTGCCTGTGGCCAGTCCTGTGGTCAAATAGAGCTCTTAATGACAGCGGAGTCAGGGGGTATGGGGAGAGGGCAGGAATGGGGTACTGATTGTGGATGATCAGCCAGGATCACATTGAATGGCGGTGCTGGCTCGAAGGGCCGAATGGCCTCCTCCTGCACCTATTGTCTATTGTCTATTGTTTATTGTCTATTGTCTAAATCTTTCACATGTTCTTAGAATGGTAGTTTTGAATATTCAAGTCTGTTCAGTGGGATCATTACAAAATGCATACAATGGAACATCAGGACCGTAGCGGTAGAGTTGCTGCCTTACAGCGTCAGAGACCTGGGTTCGATCCTGACTACAGGTGCTGTCTTGTACGTTCTCCACATGACCTGTGTGGGTTTTCTCCGAGATCTTCGGTTTCCTCCCACACTCCAAAGATGTACAGGTTAATAGGTTATAGAAGAAAATAACTGCAGATGCTGGTACAAATCGAAGGTATTTATTCACAAAATGCTGGAGTAACTCAGCAGGTCAGGCAGCATCTCGGGAGAGAAGGAATGGGTGACGTTTCGGGTCGAGACCCTTCTTCAGACTGATAGGTTAGTTGACTTGGTATAAATGTAAATTGTCCCTAGTGTGTGTAGGCAGTTTTAGTGTGCGGAGACCATTGGTCGGTGCGGACTTGGTGGGCTGAGGGGCCTGTTTCCGTGCTGTATCTCTAAACTAAACTAAACTAAACTAAACTACCATTCCTTCTCTCCTGAGATGCTGCCTGACCTACTGAGTTACTCCAGCATTTTGTGTCTCCCTTAAACTAAACTAAAGGATGCTCTCCAGTAAGACCTTGGTTGATGGTTCTATACCTGCAGCAAAAGAATATGTATTGCATCTCACTTCTGTCCAACTCCAAGACTAAACTAAGGAAACTAAACTCCATGAGAACCAAATAGAATCCACCGGGTGGCGTCACCAGCAATGGCTGCCCCGCCAGCAGTCTGTCCGTCCCTCCTACTGTTTCTGTTATTTTAAAAATGTGTTAAAAGTATGTTTTAGTGTTCCTTGGTATGTTTTATGTGGGGGTGGGGGGGAGGAAGTTGGGGGAAACTTTTTTTCAATCTTACCTCGACGGAGATGTGATTTTTCTCAGTGTCGTATCTCCGTCCGCACTGCGGCCTAACATCGTGGAGATGGCGGCCTTTCAGTAGGTCGGGATCGGCGCTTCATGCCGAGGGCGCGACGCGGACTTTAACACAGTGGAACTGCGATCCTTTGCTGAGGATCGGCTGTGAAGAGCTCCAACCACGGGGCCTGTGGACTTTAACACCGTGAAGCCCGTGGTCTCTGGTAAGAAGAGGCCGACTCGGGAGCTCCATGCTCGGAGAGTTTTTCAACCGTCCCGACGCCGGAGTTTCGATCATCCCGACGTGAGGGCTCGGACAGTCGGCAGCGGGAACTGCAGACGGTTCAACAGCCCCGACCGCAGGTGAACAAAGAGGAAGATGCTTGAACTTTATTACCTTCCATCACAGTGAGGAATGTGCAATCCGCTGAGGAGGATGTTTATGTTAAATTTTATTTTATGTGGGCGTGTTTCTTGTTGCTTTTCACTTCGTATGGGAACTCAAATTTCACTGCACCTTAATTGGTACATGTGACAATAAATTGAATCTTGAATCTTGAATCTCTAGAAATTGCCTTTGTGGAATGAAGCAATGGTGATGGTGTGAGGTTGTTCTTTAGACTGGAAACCTGTGACCAGTGGTGTGCCTCAGGGATCGGCGCGGGGCCCATCACTGTTGGACGTTTACATCAATGATTTGGATAAGAATGCACAAGGCATGATTAGAAAGTTTACAAGTGGCACTAAAGGGGGCGTGGCTGTGTTCTGCAGCTGCGGCTCACCGGCAGTCTCTCTGTTTTTTTGTTGTTTTTTTTGTCATTGTCGTTGTTAAATGTACATTTTATTTTATTTTTAATTCTGTGTATGTAGGGGGGTGGTGGGGGGGTTGGGGGAAACCTTTTTTTCAAATCTCCTCCTCAACGGAGATGCGACCTTTACCGTGTCGTATCTCCGTTCGCGCTACGGCCTAACATCGTGGAGTCGGCGGCCTCCAGCTGGGATCGACCTCAAAGACTCCGGTCGCAGGGCCTGGACTTACCATCTCGGAGGCTTCGGCCGTGGGCCCTGCAGACCGCAACATCGGGAGTTCGCAGGTCCCTGGCTGGCGACCGGCTTTTGGGAGCTCCAGCCGTAGCAGCTTCGACCGCCCCGAAGCGTGAGGTATGATCAACCCGCCCGCAGGCCCTTCATCACCCTGCGTGGCTCGGCCGCAGCACTTTCCATCGCCCGGTGGGGGCTTCAAAAAGTTGGGAGCCTCGATCACCTCGTGGCACCACGGGAGAAGAATGAGGAGGAGATAAGACTTTGCCTTCCATCACAGTGAGGGTATGCCTAGAGCAATCACTGTGATGGCTGTTTGTCTTGTGTGTCTTGTGCTCTTTAATGTCTACTGCCGGACCCTGACGTGAGAGGACGCTGGCGTTGAGTATTCGCCGCTTTTCCGTCAGGATAGTTTGTCTGTTTGTTTCTATGTTAATTGTTTTTGTAAAGCGCTTTGAGCATGTGATAAGGCGCTATATAAAATAAATGGATTATTATTATAATTATTATTAAAGTAGGTGGCATCTGGTAAGAAGAGGCCGACTCGGGAGTTCCATGCTCGGAGAGTTTTTCAACCGTCCCGACGCCGGAGTTTCGATCATCATGACGCGAGGGCTCGGACAGTCGGCAGCGGGAACTGCAGACGGTTCAACAGCCCCGACCGTGGGTGAACAAAGAGGAAGATGATTGAACTTTATTACCTTCCATCACAGTGAGGAATGGGGAGAACGTTCAAACTCCATACAGGCAGCACCCATAGTCAGGATCGAACCCGGGTCTCTGGCGCTGTATGCAGCAACTCTACTGCTGTGCCACTGTGCTGCCTTGACTAGGTCTGTCCAATATAATATTTAATTGCAATTTGGACATATCTAATTCATTTTTATGATAATATTGCACGGAAAACCTTGGTCCAGTGACCTAAGTAATTCCTATTGTGTGTGGGCCCAAGTGATACGGTCTGTGCGCAATGGATGCCCGAGACTGATATAATCTCTGCGAGGCTAGTGAAGTGCAAGTAGGAGCGGCATGGTGGTGCAGCGGTAGAGTTGCTGCCTCACAGCGCCAGAGACCCGGGAACGATCCTGACTACCGGTGCTGTCTGTATGGAGTTCGTACATTCTCCTCACGACCTGCGTGGGTTTTCTCCGGGATCTCTGGTTTCCTTCCACATTCCAAGGACCTACAGGTTTGTAGCTAACTGGCTCTGGTAAAATTGTAAATTGTCCCTAGTGTGTGTCGCGTAGTGTTAGCGTGCGGGGATCGCCGGTCGGCGCGGACTCGGTGGGCCAAAGGGCCTGTTTCTGCACTGTATCTCTAAAATAAACTAAACTAAACCATTTAACTCCCTCTGAGAAACTCCCACCAGGTTCCGACCAGCCGTGGATAACCTGGCGCAGGCTCATCAGACTGAGGACAGGCGTGGGGAGGAGCAAATCGAACGTGCTGGAGTGGGGATACACTGAAGATGCGGCAGATTGCGAGTGTGGACGGGGCCTCCAGACTATGGAACATCTCCTGAGCTGTGACACGCTGCACGACACACGCACTGTGAAGGATCTTGCAGAGGCCAACCACGTGGCACTAAAATTTGCTCACGATTGGCAAACAGCTGTGTGATGACACGAATAAATAAATAAATAACAGACAAACAGACAAATAACTATACAATAATAGTGCAAAACTAATGTTCCCAGTGTGTTTGGAGGTTGTAGTGTTTAATAGCCTGATAGTTGTGGGGCAGAAGCTGCTCCTGAACAACTGAGATTCACAGGGCTGCATTACTGTCCGTATTGGTATATGGTTGTATATTTGTGTGCTGCTCAAGCCCAGTCTGTGGTGCTGTTCCTCTTGATACAGTCCAAAACTGCAATCAGGGCTACGTTTCAATTATTGTTGGGGAATCCCACTAACCTAAACCAGATTCCACCTCACTTCAAAGCGTACGATAATAAACATCAATTTACTGTTCACATCTGGAGGTGTGTTGATGCTTTTTACATGGTGGTTACTTAAACCAGGAGCGAGGAGTAACTGGAGAAGGATAGTGGATGTTCAGGAGTGAAGCGTAAGAGAAGAAAAGGATGTTCAGAGTTCCGCCCATCTGGAGTTGAGGTCTGGGTGACTTAGTTCGACAGCCTCGGTGTTTATGTTTGCAACGCAATATAGTTTCAATGGAACGTGATTGATGGAAGATGGGACTCACCCTTAACATCCACAAAACCAGCTACAGAATGCTGGAGGAGCTCATAAGATCATAAGTGATAGGAGCAGAATTAGGCCATTCGGCCCATCAAGTCTGCTCCACCATTCAATCATGGCTGATCTATCTCTCCTTCCTCACCCCATTCTCCTGCCTTCTCCCCATAACCTCTGACACCCGCACTAATCAAGAATCTATCTATCTCTGCCTTAAAAATGTCCGTTGACTTGGCCTCCACAGCCTTCTGTGGCAAAGAATCCCACAGATTCACCACCCTCTGGCTAAAGAAATCCCTCCTCAGCTCCTTCCTCAAGGAATGTCTAATTCTGAGGCTATAAACCTCTATCCTAGACTCTCCCAGTAGTGGAAACATCCTCTCCATCCTCATCCACTCTCTCCAAGCCTTTCACTATTTTGTATGTTTCAATGAGGTCCCCCCCCTCATCCTTCTAAACTCCAGCGAGTACAGGCCCAGTGCTGCCAAACGCCCATCATACGTTAACCCACTCATTCCTGAGATCATTCTTGTGAAGCTCTTCTGGACTTTCTCCAGAGCCAGCACATCCTTCCTCAGATATGATGCCCAAAACTCAGTGGGTCAAGCAGCATCTGTGGAAGTGTGAGGTGTCTGGCGTGCCAAATGCGGGCAGATGGGACTAGTGTAGTGCGACCTGTTGGCTGGTGTGGGCAAGTTGGGCCGAAGTGCCTGTATCCACGCTGTATCACTTTATGACTCCAAACCTGTCCTATCCATGTACCTGTCTAACTGTTTCTTAAACACTGGGATAGTCCCAGCCTCAACGACCTCCTCTGGCAGCTCTTCAATTATGCTCTTCCCTTTTCATCTGTAAATTCAGAGAGGCTAATATTCTTGTTTCATTTAGAACTCTTGTTTCATCTGTGTTTCCATTGGACTTAATGTATTTACAGGTCCACAGGGGGCAAGTCTTTGGGGTCAGGCTAGAACGGAGCTCAAGAGATCCGGTCTCTTCTCTAATGCCTGACTTTGCAGTAAATTCTTAACCTTGTTCTTGTTAAAGATGTGGCCCCCTACTGAGTTGACATCACCTTGTGGTCTTGAATTTCTTTTGATAAAATAATCCCATCGAGAGCCGTCAGCTGAAGGTAGACACAGAAAGCTGGAGTAACTCAGCGGGTCAGACAGCACCTCGAGAGAGAGAAGGAATAGGTGACGTTTTGGGTCGAGACCCTTCTTCAGACTGAGAGTCAGGGGAAAGAGAGGTTTGACATAAAAGGCTGGAGTAACTCAGCGGGACTCAGAAGGGTCTCGACCCAAAATGTCACTCATTCCTTCTCTCCAGAGACGCTGAGTTACTCCAGCCTTTTGTGTCTATCTTCTGTGTAAACCATCGTCTGCAGTTCCTTCCCGCACAAAGGGAAGTTCAGGGGTTCTGTTCCCTTTAGGTTGTTTTAATATGGCCTCACTGAGCCATCGTGCTCAAAACATTACAGCATCTTCCTCGAGGGGCCGCTCAGTGACTCAGTGCAGTCGGGAGTTCACCACCTCGGGAACCTGCTGTTGTTCACAGTGACCCTGTTGGGCATGTTGTGTCTGTGAAGTAACCAAACGGTAAAAAGATTGACATCAAATAATAACAATTCACACAAGTTATGCCGTGTGACAATAGACAATAGACAATAGGTGCAGGAGGAGGCCATTCGGCCCTTCGATCCAGCACCGCCATTCAATGTGATCATGGCTGATCATCCACAATCAGTACCCCGTTCCTGCCTTCTCCCCATACCCCCTGACTCCGCTATCCTTAAGAGCTCTATCTCGCTCTCTCTTAAAAGCATCCAGAACATTGTGAACATTGTGAACATTTGAACATTGATCGTTTGACAGATACAGCATGGAAATGGCCCCTGTGGGCAGCTCAGACCACACAGACCGTCCACCGCCTGTCACGCCAGTTCCATGTTACCCCACTTTCTCATCCCCTCTCCACACACCAGGGGCAATTTGCTGACGGCCAATTAACCCACAAACCCTGCACGTATTTGAGATGTTGAAGGAAACCAGAGCACCCGAAGGAATTCCACGTGGTCACCTGGAGAAGGTGCAAACTCCACATAGACAGAGCCCGAGGTCGGGATGGATCCTGGATCGCTGGCGTTGGGAGGCAGCGGCACTACCGGCTGCACCACTGTGCCGCCCTATAGACCTATCGTCGATATCTACCTGTGCTTCGTAGAAACATAGACAATAGGTGCAGGGGGAGGCCATTCGGCCCTTCGAGCCAGCACCTTCTTTCTTTCCCGTGAATGAAGTACCAAGGGGGAGAGGAACAAAAAAACACAGTCTATTAACACTGGAAATCAACTTACTGAAAGATTTGGAAGCAGTCTCAGCTGAGTATTATGAGAGGTGGTATGAGTTTTTCAGAGGTAGAGAAATCATGGCTCTGGAATGGTGGAGGTCACTCCGCAGACGGAGGTGGGGGAGATCACTCTGGAGAGGGGGGTGGGGGTGGTCACTCCACAGAGGGAGGTGGGGGAGATCACTCTGGAGAGGGGGGTGGGGGAGGTCACTCCACAGAGGGAGGTGGTGGGGGGACAGAGTAATGGAGGCAGCATCACCCACTGCATCTACATATAGCCTGAGTGAGCACGTAGCTGGTCAGGGCGGCATGGCGGCGCAGGGAGTAGAGTTGCTTATCACCATTGATAATGGGAGGGAGAGCAGCACAGATCTGAATCATGCATCATTTAGCTTTCAGCCAGAACACATTGGCCAAGGTGTCTTTGTGAGATGCCCCTGATCTTGGCATTAACAGCGAGTGAAGGTCGGTGAAGCAGAGGGCTCTGTTCATCGTCAGCCTTGCCCTGACAGCAAGGCTGCCCCCAGCCTGCACCACATCAGTGTAAACGTCACTGCATTTTACAACGGTGGAGCACAGCTGGCCACCGTTAAATAGCATGCGTGGAAGGAGAAAAGAGACTTTAACAAGTTGCAGTAAGATCTCTGTACTGTGTCCCGGGACACCAGGAGAGAGCAACGTGTTGATAGACGGGATCGGCAGTGGAGCTAACGCAGGCTCAGGGGCGTGTTCACCCTCAGCCCCCGCGACTCCGTGACAGCGCGGGTCAGGGTGCAGGGAGAAAGTGTTTAAGGATTCACAATCCGTCAATCCCTGGGGGAAGGGGGATTCCAGGAACGCCGCTCCCACCTAATGCTTTATTCCAATGATGTGGATGTGGCGGTCGTAGAGTCATAGAGTGACACGGCACGGAAACAGGGCCTTGGCCCAGCCTGTCTGGCAATGGGATGCAACGTAATGTCTCACACACTTTGCACCACACTATGTTGCTTGGAGATTTAAAGAAAATCAGGTGGGCAGCGCGGGGCGACCCAGGTTCGATCCTGACCACGGGTGTGTCTGTGCAGCGTACCTATGTTCTCTCCGTGACTGTGTATGTTTTCTCCGGGCGCTCCAGTTTCCACCCACACCTCAAAGACGTACTGGAGTAACTCAACGGGTCAGACAGCATCTCTGGAGAAAAGGAATAGGTGACGTTTCGGATCAAGACTCTTCTTCAGATTATTCCTTTTCTCCAGAGATGCAGCTTGACCCATTGAGTTACTCCAGTATTTTGTGTCTTTCATCGGTGTAAACCAACATCTGCAGTTCCTTCTTACGGATTTTGTAGGTTAATTGGATTTGATAAAGATTGTAAATTGTCCCTCGTGTGTGTACAGGGTTCGCTGATCGGCGTGGACTCAGTGGGCCTAAAGGCCTGTTTCCGCACTTTATCTCTGAATTAAATTGAGCCATTACATATCCCCTGTACCGTCCCACACCATCAATGGTGGGGAGCCTGGTCTGTGTGATGGACTGGGCTACCTCCACAACTCTCTGCAATTTCCTTTGGTCTTCGGTAGAGCTATTCCATCAATTAAGACCGAGATACCTGTAGGACATGGCCGTCCTGGGAGTAGAGACGTCTCGTAGATATTTAGCGTGGTAATGAAGTGGTATATACTGTATATATCTATAAGGAAGATAGACACAAAATACTGGAGTAACTCAGACGAACAGGCAGCATCTCTGGAGAGAAGGAATGGGTGACATTTCGGGTCGAGACCCTTCATCAGACTGATGTCAGGGGTAGAGGGAGATACATAGATAAGGAGGTGTATGGTGTGAAAAAAGGTCAAAGGGAATGGAGTTCAAGGAATATGTAGAATAGATCATTGTTAGCTGGGAGAAGTTAACAACAAAGCAAACAGAGATAAAATGTAGTTGGAGACAGTGAGATTGGTTGGAGAACTGGGAGGGATGGAGAGACAGAGGGAAAGAAAGGGCTTTTTAAAGTTTGAGAAGTCAATGTTCATACCGCTGGGGTGTAAACTGCCCAAGCAAAATATGAGGTGCCGTTAGTTCAATCTGTGCTGGGCCGCACTCTGACAATGGAAGAGACCCAGGACAGAAAGGTCAGTGTGGGAATGGGAGGGGGAGTTAAAGTGTTTAGGAACCGGGAGATCAGGTAGGTTTAGGCGGACTGAGCGGAGGTGTTCAGCTAAATGATCGCCGAGCCTGCCCTTGGTCTCGCCGATATATAGGAATCCACACCTGGAACAGCGGATACAGTAGATGAGGTTGGAGGAGGTGCAAGTGAACCTCCGCCTCACCTGAAAAGACTGTTGGGTTCTTTGGATGGAGTCGAGGGGGGATGTAAAGGACAGGCGTTGCATCTCCTGCAGTTGCAGGGGTAAATACCTGGGGAGGGGGGGGGGGGGGGGGTTTGGATGGGAAGGGACGAATTGACCTGGGAGTTGCGGAGGGAACAGTGTCTGCGGAAAGCGGAAAGGGGTGGAGATGGGAAGATGTGGCTGGTGGGAATACTCCCAGTGCAGGGAACACCAGGATACTAACAGTCACACACTATTATTGTGCTAAAGGGGTCGAGGAATGAGCATTCATGTCGCACGTGAACCACTAAGCACAAAGAGGACAAGGAGCACAAGGAGCACGAGACACCATTGTGTGCAGATGCCGAGAAGTGCTTTCAGCTCTGGCAGAACAATTTCTAATCTTGTGAAGGAAAAAAACTGCAGCTGCTGGTCTAAATCGAAGGTGGACACAAAATGCTGGAGTAACTCAGCGGGTCAAGCAGCATCTCGGGAGGGAAGGAATGGATGACATTTCGGGTCGAGATCCTTCATCAGATTGAGAGTCAGGGGAGAACCTATTCATTTCCCTTTCCCCTGACCCTCAGCCTGAAGAAGGGTCTCGAAAAGAAATATACATGTAGTTTCCACCCCTTTGTCACTGGCTTATTAATCTTCCAGAGGCTCAATACAATCTCCAATAGAAGGGACTACAATCAACAGTAGAAGGGTCTCAACCCAAAATGTCACCCACTCCTCCTCTCCAGAGATGCTGCTTGACCCGCTGAGTTACTCCAGCATTTTGTGTCTACCTTCTCATCTTGTGATGTGGACTCGATAAGAAGATCGTGCTGCACTCACCTAAAGCATCAGGTGCAAAAGCATGTTTTGTGCAGAAGGGTGCGGTCGAACATGTGAAACCTGGTTTCACAAATGTCCGGGCCATTATCCAGCAGGGTTCCCAGTGTTAGATGTCTGACCTGCACCAACAATAATAGACCAGGTGAGCCCATGATATTTATCGCACTCCATGGGAGGCGTTTAACTGGCCAATTGAATATAAAGCTGCCAGTGAATAAACACATGTGAGTGCAGGTTGAAGGAGCAAAGGTCACCATGTGTCGCCCTGGGCTTTGAAGAGAGAGAGGACTCAAGCACTTTAACAGAGTGCGAGGTGGATTGGCGGTATGTTCAGTAAGGCGCCCTGTTATGAGATGTTGTCGATCACTCTCACCCTGCCTGCCCCGATGACCATCAAACCACTTGCTGGAGTAACTCAGTGGGACTGGCAGCATCTCTGGAGAGGAGGAGTGGGTGACGTTTTGGGTTGAGACCCTTCTACTGTTGATTGTAGTCCCTTCTATTGGAGATTGTATTGAGCCTCAGAAAGATTAATAAGCCAGTGACAAAGGGGTGGAAACTACGTGTATATTTCTTTTCGAGACACTTCTTCAGGCTGAGGGTCAGGGGAAAGGGAAACGAATAGGCTCTCCCCTGACTCTCAGTCTGATGAAGGGTCTCGACCCGAAACGTCATCCATTCCTTCTCTCCAGAGATGCTGCCTGTCCCGCCGAAGTTACTCCAGCATCCTTTGGTTTAAGCCAGCATCTGGAGTTCCTCCCCACACAGACCATTTGCGGGCTTGGCTTCCCCAAGTAACGCTGCCCAGTGCGCCCTGTCTGTTACTGGGGGAGAGTGGGAATGGGGGGGTAGAGAGAGGGGAGTGAAGGCAGAGGCTGGTGAGTGGGAGCTGCTTCACGAAGGGCACGGTTTTACTCACAGTCCCACTCTCCCCCACCTGATCCGATACAGATGCTGTGCAGCACTGAACTAGCCAGGCTGCTGTTTCAAGCATAATTTTATTCGCAATTAAAATCCACTTGGTCCACAAGTCAGATCCCGTTTCTCCAAGGGTGGAAATGTCAAAGACGAGATGGCGTAGATTTAAGGTGAGAGGGGGCAAAGTTTAAAGGGGGCGTGAGGGGCATGTTCTTGACACAGTGTGGTGGTGCCTGCGACACACTGCCAGAGCTGCTAGGCAAAGGCAGACACGAGGTGCAGAAATGTGAAAACGCACACCTCCAGATTCAGGGACAGTTTCTTCCCAGCTGCTATCAGGCAACTGAACCAACCTACCAACAACTAGAGAACAGCCCTGACCTACCATCAACCTCATTGAAGACCCTCGGACTATCTTTGATCGGACTTTACCGGACTTAATCTTGCACTAAACGTTATTCCCTTTATCCTGTATCTGTATACTGTGGACGGCCTGATTGTAATCATGTGTAGTCCTTTGGCTGACTGGTTAGCACGCAACACAAAACGCTTTTCACTGTACCTTCGTATATGTGACAATGATGATAGACTACACTAAAATTACTAAACTATAGAATAATAGGGTTTAAGGGGCTTTTAGACAGGCATATGGATATGCAGGGAATAGGGGGCTATGGATCATTTGCAGGCAGAAGAGATTAGTGCAGCATGATGTCATATTCAGCATAGACATTTGGGCCAAAGGGCCTACCCTGTGCTGTACTGTTCTAAGATGTAGTTCAGTTTAGTTTATTACTTGAGATACAGCGCAGAAACAGGCCCTTCAGCCCACCGAGCCCACCAATGATCATCCACACACCAACACTATCCTACACAAACTAGGGACAATTTACAATTTTACCAAAGCCGATTAGCCTGCAAACCTGTTCGTCTATGGCGTGTGGTGGGAAACCGGAGCACCCGGGGAAAACCCACGCAGGTCATGGGGAGAACATACAAACTCCGTACAGATAAGCACCCATAGTCAGGATTGATCCCAGGTCTCAGGCGCTGTGAGGCAGCAACTCTACCGCTGTGCCACCGTGCCACCCGACATTCCATGCTCTATGTTCTAGAGCGCTAAGCACGGAAATCTGCAAGGGTTAATCTCCTTCAAATGGGAAGCAGGCAATAATCATGAGCCAAGGTGCGGATGGGAGAAATTCAAAGGATCCAGAAGGCATGGTGATTCAATTTGCCTGATGCCCACATCTCTCCTGAATCCAAAAACACCTCTGGCTTCACCCAGGACGGCAGAAGATGTCTATGTCTGTGACAACGTTGGCACTGGTGACTGGCATCAGGGGTAGCCACTGATGTTGGAGTTTTGTATCTGCCAACTTTCCTGTTTGGTCAATGGTGTGGAATCCAGAGGAGTTATAAACAGCAGAGGGATGCTGTCCAGTAATCATACAATCGCCATTCAGTTTGGTTTATTATCACGTGTACCGAGGTACAGCGAAAAGCTTCTTGTTTTTAGTTGCCTGATATCCAGTCAGCGGAAAGACAGTACATAATTACAATCGAGCCATTTACAGTATAGAGATACATGATAAGGGAATAACGTTTAGTGTAAAATTAAGCCAGTAAAGTCCAATCAAAGATAGTCCAAGGGTCGCCAATGGGGTGGATAGTAGCTCAGCACTGCTCTCTGGTTGTGGTAGGATGATTCAGTTGCCTGATAACAGCTGGGAAGATCGAGACGTGGAGATACGTAGATACATCTCTCATGGAGATACAGTAAGAAAACAAACCCTTCAGCCCATTGAGTCACAATGTTTAAGAAACATTTAGACAGGAACATAAACAGGATAGGATGAGAGGGATATGGGCCAAATGTAGGCAGGTGGGAGTAGTGCAGATGGGGCATCTCAGTCGGCGCGGGCATGTTGGCCGAAAGGCCGGTTTCCACACTCTATGACTCTGGGACTCTCGGATGTTTGTCACTTCTCCTCATTGATTGTGGCCTGTTGGTCGGGAAGTCGAGATCCAGTTGACTCCAAGTTCCACGAGTTTGCAGAGGAGCTTGGATGGGATAATGGTATTGAAAGCAGAGCGATTGTCGATGAATAGCAGAATGGCAGAATGCGAAGAACTGCAGATGCTGGTTGCCACACTGTGTGACTCTACGACGATGAGTCCATGTCAAACATCGTTCACACAAACCCCACCCAAGTCCACCCTCCCCACATTCCCATCAGCTTCCACAGATCCTCCCGCTCACCTGAGATAGACACAAAATGCTGGAGTAACTCAGTAGGACAGGCAGCATCTCTAGATGGAAGGAATGGGTGACGTTTTGAGTCAAGACACTTCTTCAGGCTGAGTCTGAAGAACTCTCAGTTTGAAGAAGGGTTTTGATGCCAAACGTCACCCATTCCTTCCCTCCAGAGATGCTGCCTGACCCGCTGAGTTACTCCAGCATTTTGTGTCTTTATTCGGTGTAAACCGGCATCTGCAGTTCCTTTCTCGACACTCCTCCCCCTCACCTGCACACACGGGATAATGTACAGTGGCCGATTAACATACCGACCCGCATGCCTCTGGAAAGTGGAGGGAAACTGGAGCAACCAGAGGAAGCCCACAACATGCAGATTCCACACAGGCAGGGCCCTGTTAGGCTTGCACAGGGGCCTCTGGTGCCGCGAGGACTGGCTCTATCTATAAAGGAGAGAGCTGGCGCGGTCGGGAGATTGTGGTGGGAGTATTGTTGAACATACAGACGTACAGAGTGGATGGACTGCACCATCAGACGTTAATGGCCTTGCGACTGAATGTTTATCCTGCTGCTCAGTTCAGCTCACTTCAGTTCCGTTAAGTTTATTGTCACGTGTACCGAGGTACAGTGAAAAGCTTTTGTTGCACGCTAACCAGTCACGGGAAAGACAACACATGATTGCAATCGAGCCGGTTACAGTGTACAGATACGTGAGAAGGGAATAACGTTTAGTGCAAGGTAAAGCCAGTAAATTCCAATCGAAGATGGTCTGAGGGTCCCCTGTGAGATAGATAGTAGTTCAGGACTGCTCTAGTCATGGTTGGATGATTCAGTTGCCTGATAACAGTGCGAGGAAACTATCACTGAATCTGGAGGTGTGCGTTTTCACACTTCTGTACCAATGGGAGAGGGTAGAAGAGGGAGTGGCCAGGGTGTGACTCGACCTTGATTATGCTGCTGGCCTTGGTGTAAATGGAGTCAGCCCCGTTACCCAAGCAGAATCCCCACCGAGTCCGCACCAACCAGCGATCCCCGCACACTAACACTGCCCTACACCCACTAGGGACAATTCTCCGTTTATACCAAGCCGATTAACCTACAAACCTGCACGTCTTTGGAGTGTGGGAGGAAACCGAAGATCTTGGAGAAAACCCACGCAGGTCACAGGGAGAACGTACAAACTCCGTACAGACGGCACCCGTGGTCGGGATCGAACCTGGGTCTCTGGCGCTGTGAGGCAGCAGCTCTACCGCTGCGCCACCGTGTTGCCTAGGGTTTTGGGCGTGAGCAGGAGAGAGGATGGTGTCCAGAACCAGGGGAGCAGCAGGTTTATTTAACGGCCAATGAGTTGGGAATGAAGGGTGTCAGGGGTTGTGGGGAGAAGGCAGGAGAATGGGGTTAGGGGAGAGAGATAGATCAGCCATGATTGTATGGCGGTGCAAACATGATGGGCTGAATGGCCTCATTCTACTCCTATCACGTATGATCCTATGACCTTATGTGGGGAGAGGTGGAAGCTGGTGGGCAGGGATGTTCCCACCCTGTGTGGACCAGCCACAGAGTTAGCTGGGGCCCCATGCATTGCTCCCACTGCACAGGACTGGCAAGATGCAGGCACAAGTCAAGTCAAGTTTATTTGTCACATACACATACACGATGTGCAGTGAAATGAAAGTAGCAATGCCTGCGGATTGTGCACAAAAAAGAATTACAGTTACAGCATATAAATAAATTTAATAAGTAGACAAAAATTTAGTCTCTGGAGTTATAAAAGTTGACAGTCCTGATGGCCTGTGGGAAGAAACTCCGTCTCATCCTCTCCGTTTTTACAGCGTGACAGCGGAGGCGTTTGCCTGATCGTAGCATCTGGAACAGTCCGTTACTGGGGTGGCAGGGGTCCCTCATGATCTTGCTTGCTCTGGATCTGCACCTCCTGATGTATAGGTCCTGCAGGGGGACCAAGGAACTGCCGATGCCGGAGTCTTGCATGAAACACAAAGGGCTGGGGTAACTCAACGGGTTCAGGCAGCATCTCTGGAGGGAAATGCAGATGCTGGTTTACACTGAAGATTGGCAAAAAGAGTTTCGTTTAGTTCAGGTTTTAGGTTATCGTCATGCGTACCGAGGTACAGTGAAAAGCTTTGTTGTTGTGTGCTATCCAGTCAACGGAAAGACAATCCTTGATTACAATCGAGCCTTTGACAGCGTCTAGAGATTTAAGAGTGTGGAGCCATTGTAATATGTGATTGTAGATCTGCTTCTGTGCACTATTCTGCACACAGATAGTGGCCTGCGTTGGGCGCCAGGCAGCATCTCTGGAGAAAAGGAGTAGGTGACGTTTTGGGTCGAGACTGAAGAAGGGTCAGGACCAGAGCATCACCTATTCCTTGTCTCCAGAGATGCTGCCTGAACAGCACCTCTGAAGTGCATGACTGCAGTGACCTTTGCCCAGGTAGCTGGCTCGCCTAGGCAGCTCGGAAGGTGTCCGCACTGTGTTTCGGGGGGCAGAGAGCGTCAACTCCTACACCTACGCTCCCCCCCCACCCCCCCCTCCCGTCCCCCACTGCCCTCACCGCTCTAGACAGGCCCTGTGCATGGGTCGGGCTGTCTGGAGTGCAAGGGTTAATAGCAATGACTGGAGGCGGCTGTGAAAGTAAATAGCTCCCTTAAGTCAGAAAGGAGTCGGAAATGAGAGCCACATGCTAGCGTTGGACGTGCTGTCTGCTCTGGCGAGCAGCTGAATGGTGGGGGTGTTGGGGGTGTTGAGGAGGAGGGGTGCTGCCTGAGCCCAATGGTCGGAACGACGGGGGTCGGGCTGGGCTGGGAGTCGGGAGGGGGTGGGGAGAGAGAGTCCTGTTGCTCTTCAGCCAACAGGCTCGACTGAAATATGAAGTCTTAATGGGGACCAGATGTGGGGTGGAAGGCAGGACAGAGAGACTGTGTCTGCTCACTGCTCCACACAAACCAGGGGGAAGGTCTCAGTGAATGAACGGATACAAATGAATGGCAGGGAACACGTGTCTAATGGTGCTTGCTGGCATCCACCCACCAAACTGCTCAATAGTAGAACACAGCCAGCTCCCACCACACAAGGTGCCTGGCTGCACTTTGTTTCCTTGACAAAGACGCTAACAGAAAGGAAGAAAAGAATGACAACACCAATCTGGGTGAAGAAGGGTCCTGACTCTTATCCTGAAGGCAGGGGAATGGTGTTGAGAGGGGAAGATAGATCAGCCGTGATTGATTCAATGGTGGAGTAGACTTCATGGGCCGAAAGGTCTAATTCTGCTCCGACAACTCAAATGAATTTACGAAACGGAGACACAAGGAGCTGCTGATGCTGTTAACTTGGGCTCCGTCTGAAGAAGGGTCCCAAACTGAAACGTCGCCTGTCCATTTCCCTCCACAGATGCTGCCTGACCCTTTGCATTACTCCAGCACATTGCGTTTTGCTCCTGCTCTCAGATGCCCCCAGTCCATTTCCCTCCACAGATGCTGCCCGACCCGCTGAGTTACTCCGGCACTTGGTGTTTTGTTCCCAACCTGAAATGTCCCCTGTGCATTTCCCTCCACAGATGCTGCCCGACCCGCTGAGTGACTCCAGCAGTTTGTCTGCAACCAGCTGGAGCAGCACACAAGGGAAGCAAAGAGTGGGCAGGGAGGCAGGTGTGACGAGTGGGTCCCTCAGGGCTTGGTGCTTACTGTTATTAGACGAGGACTTGGTGAGACAGAGCTGGAGTGCTGTGTGTCCCCTGAAGTATTGTGGGCAGGGGATTGAGTATCAGACTAGTTTAAATCTCATTGATTTTAATCTTGTTTGAAAGACATAGACAATAGACAATAGACAATAGGTGCAGGAGGAGGCCATTCGGCCCTTCGAGCCAGCACCGCCATTCAATGTGATCATGGCTGATCATTCTCAATCAGTACCCCGTTCCTGCCTTCTCCCCATAACCCCGCTATCCTTAAGAGCTCTATCTAGCTCTCTCTTGAATGCATTCAGAGACTTGGCCCCCACTGCCATCTGAGGCAGAGAATTCCACAGATTCACAACTCTCTGACTGAAAAAGTTTTTCCTCATCTCCATTCTAAATGGCCTTATTCTTAAACTGTGGCCCCTGGTTCTGGACTCCCCCAACATTCGGAACATGTTTCCTGCCTCTAACGTGTCCAACCCCTTAATAATCTTATATGTTTCGATAAGATCCCCTCTCATCCTTCCAAATTCCAGTGTATACAAGCCTAGTCACTCCAGTCTTTCAAGATATGACAGTCCCGCCATTCCGGGAATTAACCTGGTAAACCTACGCTGCATGCCCTCAATTGTGTGCAGTTTTGGTCTCCTAACCTGAAGAAAGACGTTCTTGCCTTAGAGGGAGTACAGAGAAGGTTCACCAGATTGATCCCTGGGATGGCGGGACTTGCATATAAGGAAAGACTGGATAGACTGGGCTTGTACTCGCTGGAATTTAGAAGACTGAGGGGGGATCTTATAGAAACATATACAATTCTTAAGGGGTTGGAGAGGCTAGATGCGGGAAGATTGTTCCCGATGTTGGGGGAGTCCAGAACCAGGGGTCACAGCTTAAGGATAAGGGGGAAGTCTTTTAGGACCGAGATGAGAAAACATTTCTTCACACAGAGAGTGGCGAGTCTGTGGAATTCTCTGCCACAGAAGGTAGTTGAGGCCAGTTCATTGGCTATATTTAAGAGGGAGTTAGATGTGGCCCTTTTTGCTAAAGGGATCAGGGGGTATGGAGAGAAGGCAGGTACAGGCTACTGAGCTGGATGATCAGCCATGATCATATCGAATGGCGGTGCAGGCTCGAAGGGCCGAATGGCCTACTCCTGCACCTATTTTTCTATGTTTCTATGTTTCTAATAGCAAGAATATCCTTCCTCAAATTTGGAGACCAAAACTGCACACAGTACTCCAGGTGCGGTCTCACTAGGGCCAGTATTAACAGCTGGCTAAGCTGGTGCGGTGAGGTATGGTTTAACCGGATATAAATCAAAGTTCTGTAGTGTGGTGGTCGATGCTTGCCTTGGCACATTCTGATGATGCCAACGTACCACTCACTGCACTGGCACTGTGCATGGCTCTCCCATTTTGGCTCAGGATGGCTGAGGCAGGTGCCTTATTATTTACGGCTTGCAGCCGGTGCTAGTCTGTAATGTTAAAGGTATTGGGTATTAATTTAGAGCACAGTGGGCAGCACGGTGGCGCGGCGGTAGAGTTGTTGCCTTACAGCGCCAGAGACCCGAGTTCAATCCTGACTACGGATGCTGTCTGTACAGAGTTTGTACGTTCTCCCCGTGACCGCATGAATTTTCTCCAGGGACTGAAGAAATTTCTCTGCATCTCCTTCCTAAAGGATAGTCCTTTAATTCAGAGGCTTTGACCGCCGATCCTAGACTCTCCCACTACTGGAAACATGCTCTCTTCATCCACACTATCCAGGCTTTTCATATTCGGTAAGTTTTAATGCGATCCCCCTTCATCCTTCTAAACTCCAGCGTGTCGAGGCCAAGTGTCGTCAAACGCTCATCATATGTTAGTTACCCTTCTGAAGAAGGGTCTCGACCCGAAACGTCACCCATACCGTCTCTCCCGAGATACTGTCTGACCTGCTGAGTTACTCCAGCATTTTGTGTCTACCTTCAATTTGAACCAGCATCTGCAGTTAGTTTCCCCACACATCATATGTTAACCCATTCATTCCTGGGATCGTTCTCGTAAACTAACGCTGGAACCTCTCCAGAGCCAGCACACCCTTCCTCAGATATGAGGCACAAAACTGCAGGGTGAGGGAGGATTGTGTGCAGAAACAGAAAGAAGAGTGGCTTAGATGTGGTAGACAGACGGAAATGGTTCCCCATTGCTGACTGCACCAGAAGTAAAAGGTTTAGTTAAGGAATTGTAGATTTTACAGAGATTTAAAGAAGAATCCTTTTCACTGCAAAGTTGGTTGGCACCTGGCAGGCCAATGGAAGGGACGGTGGAGGCAGATACTATCCCACTTAAGAATTATCTGGACAACCACTTGAACTGCCAAGTCATGGAGGTGATGGAGAAATATTACAAGTACATGTGATTGGATAGGTGCTTGACAGGGAGTGGATGACAAAGTGGGAAAATATAGAAAACATAGAAACGTAGAAAAATCTGTGCAGGAGTAGGCCACTCGGCCCATCGAGCCAGCACCGCCATTCAATATGATCGTGGCTGATCATCCAAAATTAGTATCTCGTTCCTGCTTTGTCCCCATATCCCTTGATTACGTTAGACCTAAGAGTTAAATCTAACTCTCTCTTGAAAACATCCAGTGAATTGGCCTCCTCTGCCTTCTGTGGCAGAGAATTCCACAGATTCACAACTCTCCGGATGAAAAAGTTTTTCCCCATCTCAGTCCTAAATGGCCGACCCCTTATTCTTAAACTGTGGCCCCTGAGAACAAAGAATTACTTTACTGGCTTCACCTTGCACTAGTCATTATTCCCTTATCATGTAAACGGCTCGATTGTAATCATGTATTGTCCTTCCGCTGACTGGTTAGATTTTTTAGATTTAGATTTAGAGATACAGCGCGGAAACAGGCCCTTCGGCCCACCGAGTCCGCACCTCCCAGCGATCCCCGCATATTAACACTATCCTACACACACTGGGGACAATTTTTACATTTGCCCAGCCAATTAACCTACATACCTGCACGTGCTTCTCACAGGGATATCCGTTAATGAGGTTAAGATGAAGAGGTGCATGTTCTGCTCTAGGAAGGCCCCACAATCAGAGATGGAAGGAAGATGGTGGAAGGTGACAGCAGAGAGAGGCCAGATGAACTCCCAACTCCTGGTTAGTGATCTGACAGAATTACCGTAGCTTGCAAATGCAGTCTTGAAAGAAAGAGGTTTTTGCCCAATGGATAATTTCACTTCATGCACTCGTATGTGCCAAATGAAGATGTCAGTTCATGTCGACACAAGAAACTGCAGATGCTCGTTTACAAAACATAAGACACAAAGTGCTGGAGTAACTTTACGGGTGTGGCAGCATCTCTGGAGAACATGGATAGGTGATCTTTCTGGTCTAAAGAAGGGTCCAGACCCAAAACATTGTCTATCCATTTTCTTCAGAGATGCTGCCTGACCCGCTGAGTTATGTAAGTGCATAGATGGCATCTCAGTTTTTTCAGGGTGTTTAAGCTGCCTCCAACCACCACAGCAACACTTGATTTATCCTGCACGTCTGCTCAGCGTTGCTCCTAAGAGCATTGTACCAATGTCCGTGAAGGGCAACAAGGTGGCGCAGCGGTAGAGTTGCTGCCTCACAGCGCCAGAGACTTAGGGTGCTGTCTGTATGGAGATTGTACGGTCTCCCTGTGACTGTGTGGGTTTTCTCCTGGTGCTGCGGTTTCCTCCCATATTCCAAAGACGTACAGGTTTGTAGGTTAATTGGCTTCTGTAAATTGTCCCTAGTGTGTAGGATAGAACTGGTGTATGGGTGATTGCTGGTCGGCATGGACTCGGTGGGCAAGAGGACCTGTTTCCACGCTGTATCACTGAACAAAACTAGACTAAATGTCCTCGCCTTTGTCTTTATTATTCCAGTGTGCACACACTCATTTCTGCCCACGCTCTGTCACTGCACAAGGGAGGAGCAGGAAGAAGTCATTCACATAAAGTCTGACCTGACACATAGAAGGATTCTTGGCATGGACAGACTGCAGTTGGGGCTAAGAGACGAGAGAGGCAGTGGGCCAGGGAAAGATGGTACGTCTGTTCTATCCTAGAGGATCCAGATCAGCAGCACAATGAGGGAGAAGGTGTCCAAATACCATGGAAGTGTCTGATGCAGTGTTTAGTTGCTTAACTGTAGGCACGAGTGGTTGTGAATATTCCAGCTGAATCCTTGCGTGGGACTTTATGAAGTGACTTTCCAATGAGAGCATCTGAGAACCATCTTCCAATGAGAGATATAGTCTACATCTTCTAATGGGACAAATTAACCTACAAACTTGAGATCGATTAAAAAAACTGGAATAACTCAGCAGATCAGGCAGCATCCCTGGAGAAAAGGAATACGTGATGTTTCAGTCGAGACCCTTCTTCAGACTGAGACTGAAGTCCAAGACTCTCAGTCTGAAGAAGGGTCTTGACCTGAAACATCACCTATTCCTTTTCTCCAGAGATGCTGCCTGACCCGCTAAATTACTCCAGCTTTTTGTGTCTGTCTTCGGTTTAAACCAACATCTGCCAGTTACTTCCTGTGCATTCACCTTATCTATTCCCCTCCTGATTTTACACACCTGGATAAGATCACCCCTCAACTTCCTGTTGCCCCAATGGATTGAGCGGGTTCTCCTCTTGATCCGAAGGCCATGTGTGGAGGTCGGCCACATTTGATGTATTGAATGCAGTTCTGGTTGCTCTGTTACAGGAGGGATGTGGAGGCTTTGGAGGGGGGTGAAGACACGGTTTAGGAGAATGACGCTGGCATTAAAGCCCACTAGCTGCACGGAGAGCTTTGACAAATTTGGTTTGGTTTCTCGGGAATGCCAGAGGTTAAGCGGAGAACTGATAGAAGTGTACAAAATAATGAGAGGCACAGATAGGGTAGACAATCAGAACCTTTTTCCCCAAGGTGGAAATATCAAAGACTACAGGGCATAGCTATAAGTTGAGAGGGGCAAAATATAATGGAGGTGTGCAAGCCAAGTTTTTCACCCAGAGGGTTGTGTGGGCCTAGAATGCATTGCCAGGGGTAGCGGTGGAGGCAGGTGCGATAGTGGTGTTTAAGAAGCCTTTAGATAGGCACAGGGATTTGCAGGGAATGGAGCAATGTGGATCACTTGCAGACAAATGAAATCAGTTCAGCCTGGTATCATGTTTGACACAAACATTGTGGGCTAAAGGGCCTGATCCTGTGCAGTGCAGTTCTATGATCGACGTTCTACGTTCTAATTCCCATGTCTTTATGCTTTGTTTTTATTTGAAATTCAAAGAAATTCACATTTTTCCTACGTTCAAAGTCTGCCTTTGAATTCATGCCATTTTGTAACATTTTCAAGCCATTAATGCCTGAAGAAGGGTCTCGACCCGAAACGTCACCCATTGCTTTTATCCAGAGATGCTGACTGTCCCGCTGAGTTACTCCAGTACCTGTGTCTATCTTCAGTGTACACCAACATCTGCAATTCCTTCCTACACATTAACGTTGGGAGGTTTATTGCTTTGTGAATTGGGTTAAATTTTGGCACTAATCTTACAGTCAGACTGACTCTGAAGCTCCATCATTCTTGGTCAGTCTATATTTAATACAGCTCAAGCCTAGATCCAGGAATCAGATGAATTGATCATTCAGAATGTGTACATTCTGCAAGCTGTTTTCTTTCATAATAAATAACACATTTCAGCATTGCAAACGTGTAAAACGTATCACAAATATGCTTAAGATTTGATTCAAGGTTTTAATTTTCTCCGGTGGATGAGCACAAGACTTTTCTTCATCGAGAATCAGTTGCTAACTTTCCGTCCAAATGTTTTATGCTTGGATTTTGGTTTAAACAGGAAACCAAAAGCCCATGGATTGACCACGCTGTGTAGTGTGGGATGCAAGCTTGATAACATGAACTTATCGGCCTAGACCAGTATTTTGTTTCACTCTACTTTGGTTGACATCAAGGTCAAGCATGTTAACCCCAGGGAATGGAGCATTCACCATGTCCCACATCCACAGGCCAGGCCAGCTAAGCACCACCACAAACCACTCGCTATCATCCAACCATCCTAGTTGGAGATGTGTATCACAAACTCTGGCAGCACGATATTTCCAGTCCTCACAACAAACATTTATTGGATACCTTTATCACCTTTAGATTTTAGACTTTAGAGATACAGCGCAGAAACAGGCCCGTCGCCCACCGAGCCCACGCCAACTAGCGATCACCCCGTACATTAACACTATCCTACACACTATGGACTGTTTTCAATCTTTACTGAAGCCATTTAACCTACAAACTTGCATGTCTTTGGAGTGTGGGAGATAACCTGAGCACCCTGAGAAAACCCACACGGTCACAGGGAGAACGTACAAACTTTGTTCAGACAGCACTCGTGGTCAGGATCGGACCCGGGATGGCACCAATTGGAGGAACCCTTCATGGAGTCGTGCCCATCAGGAGCAGTGTTGAGACAGTCTGAGCTCACTGGAGACTGGGGCTGAGGGCTGTTTGATTCCAGCGTCTAACCCACAACACATCCAAGCCTGTCGTCCTCACTACTCCAAAACACATCAGGAAGAAAACTCCAATCACATTGACCAAAGAGGGAAGGCTTTACTTGCAGAGCTACCTTCAGCTAGTAGTTGTGTTCACACTTAGCTTGAAGAATGGACGGAAACAAAGCTCCTGTACGTTGTAACAGTAGCTGAGGAAGATTATTGAAGAGTTCATAATGTATGGAGCCAGAGAATCTGGAAGAATGCAATGAAGTCCTGCCAGGGCGGGAGAAGGTGCATGGAAAGGCAACACCTCATCAAAAGCAAGAAAGGAAACAGAAACTAATGAGGATGAAGGAGGCAAATGGAAAGGCATCGGAGCGAGGAGCAGGCCCATCTTCAAGGATGGTAGGGGCAGGTACAATTACAGCAATAAACACTTGGACAGTCCCATAGAAAGGAAAGCTTTGGAGGGATAGGGTCCAGGAGCTGGTAAATGGGCCCAGCTTGGTTTGGCAATTTCCCCGTAGGGCCTGTACCCCTTATGTACAGTGCTACCTCGATAATCCTATCACTACTGTGTGTTCTCAGCCTTACTGCTGGAGTGTGGAATCTTGTTCACTGGATCAATAATGGAGTGAGAACCTTCCTTATAGAGGTGTATACAATCATGAGAGGAATAAATCGGGTAGATGCACAGAGTCTCCTGCCCAGAGTAGGTGAATCGAGGACCAGAGGACATAGGTTTAAGGTGAAGGGGAAAACATTTAATAGGAATCTGAGGGGTAACTTTTTCACACAAAGGGTGGTGTGTGTACGGAACGAGCTGCCAGAGGAGGTCGTTGAGGCAGGGACTATTGCAACGTTTAAGAAACAGACATGTACGTGGATAGGGCAGATTTGGAGGGATATGGACCAAATGCGGCAGGTAGGACTAGTGTAGATGGGACATGTTGCTAGTGTGGGCATGTTGGGCCAAAAGACCTACTTCCATGCTGTAAGGTGCTATGACTCTATGACTCTATGACTTTCAGTAGTTGGTATAGTCCCTGTATCATTAGTTCCCTTGCAGGAGTGGTTCTCAAGTATTTCACGATGCAGTCATTTAATTTTTTTTATAGTAGCTGGCATTTAATGTTAACATTATTTCATACAATGCCTTGACTGTTGTGCAGATTTGGCTGATATTAACTGGTACAGGAAGAGTGCCTGAAGTACAGGCCAACTTCAGCCAACGTTGGGTCTTTGGAAACCAGACAGCCAAAGGGTTGGCATGTTCCCTTAACCATGGTTCCTGTGGCAATGTGAATCAGCAACAAAGACCTACAAAGAATGGGCGGCACAATGGCACAGCAGTGGAATTGCTGCCTCACAGCGCCAGAGGCCCGGGTTCAATCCTTCCTACAGGTGCCGTCTGTACGAAGTTGGTACCTTCTCCCCGTGACCTCATGGGTTTTCTCCGGGTGCTCCGGTTTCCTCCCACACTCCAAAGACATAGAAATTTGTAGGTTAATCGGCTTCGGTAAAATTGTAAATTGTCCCTAGTGCGTTGGTTCGAACTAGTGTACGGGGATGGTTGGTTGGCATGTGTGGGCTGAAGGGACTGTTTCCGCGCTGTATCTCTAAACTAAAACTAAAAACTGAACCGAGAAATGAGCACATTGAAAAATATTCTTTTTCCTTAGTTTTCCTTTGGTCTGGTGAAGACGTCAGCCACATTTTGGCAAGCAACTGAGTTGAGCCATCGCCAAACCTCCTTTACCACAGCATTTTGTTCTTTTCTTGGGATCTCTCCGTCCGTGCTAGGCAGACATTGCTCAATGTGCTATTTTTAAACCATCACTTGGAATCACCATACTGGTTTCTTGAGTTAACCACTAATATTTTCACCCAAGGTCAGTTTTTCACACAATCCCTCCGGCTGCATTGCCTTCTGAAGGTTGATCACCATGTGTACGATCAACTGAAAGTTGAGTTTCTATGTAATAAACCAGTGCACATCCCTGGCCGTGAGATTTGAGGTGGTAGGGGGGAGAGCTACTGCCACACAGCACCAGAGACCCAGGTTCGATCCTGGCCTCAGCTACTGTCTGTGTGGAGTTTGCACATTCTCCTTGTGACCGCGTGGGTTTCCTCCGGGTGCTCTGGTTTCCTCCCACATCCCAAAGGCGTGCGGGTTTGTAGGTTAATTGGCCCCTTGTGTGTCGGGAGTGGATGATAAAGTGGGAAAACATAGAACTAGTGTGAACAGGTGATTGTTGGTGGGCATGGGCTTGGTGGGCTGACGAACCTGTCTCCACGCTGTTAAACCCAACCCAACCCAAACCAACCCAAACCAAATCAAACCAAACCAAACCAAACCAAACCAAACCAAACCAAACCAAACCAAACCAAACCAAACCAAACCAAACCAAACCAAACCGAACCGAACCGAACCAAACCAAACCAAACCAAACCGAACCGAACCAAACCAAACCAAACCAAACTAAACTGAACCAAACAAAACCAAACCAAACCAAACCAAACTAAACTAAACCGAACCGAACCGAACCGAACCGAAATAAACTAAACTAAACTAAACTAAACTAAAGATGCATGTCAACTTCACTTAATGCATCAATTGAACCTTTCTTTAGCTTATTCCTTTTTTTGAATACTTTAGAAGGCTTTCAACAAGATTATTGTGTAAAATTGGAGCCGATGGCATTGGGGGAATTGCTGAGAGGAAAGGAAAAGAGATGCTCCCAGCTGTGGACAGTGGCTAGTGGGGTGCCACAGGAGTCAGAGTTTGTATCCCAGCTATTCACAATATACATCATCGATTTAAATGAAGTAATCAATTGAAAGATCTTAAAGCTGGGTGGGAATATGAGCTGTGAGAGCCATAGTCATGCAGCATGGAAATGGGTCCTTTGGCTCAACATCCATGCCCACCAGCATTCCTCTAAGCTGAAGAAGGGTCTCGACCTGAAATGTCACCTATTCCTTTTCTCCAAAGATGCTGTCTGAGTTAGACAGAGCTCTTAATGATAGCGGAGTCAGGGGGCAAGGGGTACTGATTGAGAGTGATCAGCCATGATCGCATTGAATGGCGGTGCTGGCTCGAAGGGCTGAATGGCCTACTCCTGCACCTATTGTCTATTGTCTATTGTCTATTGCACCTATTGTCTATTGTCTGACCCACTGAGTTACTCCAGCTTTTTGTGTCTATCTTCCTCTAAGCTAGTCCTATCTTCGTGTGTTCAGCCCATATCCCCCATAACCTTTCCTGTCCATGTACCTGTCCAAATAAATTTTAAACATTGTTATTATACTTGTCTCAACTACCTCCTTTGGCAGCTCATTCCATAGACCCAGAGAAGAGTCAAGAGTCAAGTCAAGAATGTTTTATTGCCACATGTCCCAGATAGAACAATGAAAGTCTTACTTGCAGCAGCACAACAGAATATGTAAACATCGTACACTGTAAACAATATCATAAATGAGAAAAGTTCAGTGCATGTATATATACACACGCATATGTACACATAGAAAACAAACAACAATAGTGCAATAATAACGAAACAATACGATACGATAGAACTTTATTTATCTCAGGAGAAAAATTGATCTAACAACAATAGTCTATGTAGTTCAGAGCTTATTTGAAGTTGTAGTGTTTAATAATAGCCTGATGTCTGTAGGGAAGAAGCTGTTTCTGAACCTGGACGTTACAGTTTTCAGGCTCCTGTACCTTCTTCCCGATGGCAGGGGTGAGATGAGTGTGTGGCCAGGATGGTGTGGGTCCAATGATGCTGGCTGCCTTGTTGAGGCAGGGACTCCAGTAAATCTCTTCGATGGTGGGGAGGTCAGAGCCAGTGATGGACTGGGCAGTGTTCACAACTCTTTGCTGTCTCCTGGGCATTCAAGTTGCTGAACCAGTCAATATGCTCTCTACTGTACACCTGTAGAAGTTCAAGAGAATCCTCTCTGACATTCCAAATCTCTGTAATCTTCTCAGGCAGTAGAGGGGTTGATGAGCTTTCTTTATCGTTGCATCAGTGTGCTGGGTCCAGGAAAGATCTTCAGAAATATGCACGCCCAGGAATTTGAAGCCTTTGACTCTCCCCACCATCGTCCCATTGATATAGAACGGTTTATGGGTCCTCATCCTTCCTCTTCCAAAGTCCACAATCAGTTCCTTGGTCTCACTGGCATTGAGAGCCAGGTTGTAGTGCTGGCACCATTTGGTCGGTCGACTGATCTCACTGGCAAACTGCACTTAGATACCACTCATGGTCAGGATCGAACTTGGGTCTCTGGCTATTGTGAGGCAGTAGCTCTAAGATACGTTGTCCTAGGATAGGTGGGGCCAAATCATGAGATGTATTCAAGAAGTAATTAGATATGGTTCTAACATCATCCATCATCAGGGCCGGAGCAGTGAGACACATCAAACGTAGGAGTAGGCCATTCGGCCCATTCAACCTGCTCCAGCATTGTGGTTAATCATTCATAGTCAACACCCTGTTCCTGCTGTTTTCCCATTTCCCTTGATCTTTTTAGATGTTCAATAGTCAATAGTCAATAGTCGTTTATTTGTTACATACACAATATCTGCCTGGAAAAGGTTTTGCAAACCCCAGAAAGATTTGTTTCTGTCTTTTCACTCTTGCTCGGTGTCAATTCCCACTTTGCTGAATGAAAGATTGTTCAGTGGAGATTTGTTTTTGTTTCTCCTTGTAGTAATCCCTGTGGGATGGTTGATTTGCCTGGGATAAGCCTGGGAATTTCTGACTCTCCTCCTGTCACTGAGTGGACCCTGGAGAAGGTCAAGGGCTCTACCCTCATCATCCATCATCAGGGCCGGAGCAGTGAGACACATCAAACGTAGGAGTAGGCCATTCGGCCCATTCAACCTGCTCCAGCATTGTGGTTAATCATTCATAGTCAACACCCTGTTCCTGCTGTTTTCCCATTTCCCTTGATCTTTTTAGATGTTCAATAGTCAATAGTCAATAGTCGTTTATTTGTTACATACACAATATCTGCCTGGAAAAGGTTTTGCAAACCCCAGAAAGATTTGTTTCTGTCTTTTCACTCTTGCTCGGTGTCAATTCCCACTTTGCTGAATGAAAGATTGTTCAGTGGAGATTTGTTTTTGTTTCTCCTTGAAACAAATCTTTCTGGGGTTTGCAAAACCTTTTCCAGGCAGATATTGTCTGGGTGGATGGACCGTGGGAGAGTGGTGAGAGAGAGAGAGCGGGATAGGGGTCATCTGAAGACTGTGTCAGCAACGATCTCAGGATAATTCAGTAAAATGCAAACCCATGCAAATTCAGTCTTGGAGGACTCCACATTTTAGTTTTAGAGATACAGCATGGAAACAGGCCCTTCGGCCCACCGAGTCCGCACTGACCAGCGATCCCCGCACATTAACACTATCCCAGTCACACTCGGGACAATTTACACTTATCCCAAGCCAATTAACCTACAAACCTGTACGTCTTTGGAGCGTGGGAGGAAAACGAAGACCTCGGAGAAAACCCACACAGGTCACGGGGAGAACGTACAAACTCTGTACAGACAGTGCCCGTAGTTGGGATCGAACCCGGGTTTCTGGCAATGTGAGGCAGTAGCTCAACCACTGTGCTGCCTAGGTTTTTGGGTGTGAGCAGGAGAGAGGATGGTGTGCAGAACCAGGGGAGCCACAGGTTTATTTAACGGCCAGTGAGTTGGGAATGAAGGGTGTCAGAGGTTGTGTGGAGAAAGCAGGAGAATGGGGTTAGGGGAGAGAGATAGATCAGCCGTGATTGAATGGCCATGCAGACCTGATGGGCCGAATGGCCTAATTCTCCGGCGTTGCAAACGCTGTAAGGCAGCAACTCCACCGCTGCGCCATCGAGCCGCCATTCTTCTATGGGGAACTAACTGGCTCTGACCCTGTGGCACCTCACCAGTCACTGCCCACGCTCGGAGAATCTCTTTTCCTTTCCTCCTATCAATGTAATGCCCCAACCCAAACGCTCTAATTTTACACTATAATCTTGTTCAAAGCCTGCTAAAGTATTTAAAATAAAAGAGGAAAAATGTAAAGGAAATCTTGAATAAGTTCTAATGTAGCATTAACTGCGCTGATTGGATCCTTCGAACTGAACGCGACTTCCCGACTGATGTGGAACACGTTCCATGATTAATCCGGAGATTTCCTGCCACCGATTGTGACTAGACCATCCAAGCTCCGACTTCCTATTGCCCATCGTGCTGAGGATCACGGGCGGAAGCGGCCCTGTCACGGGGCAGCGAGACCATCAGTGCCAGCTGGGTAGAGCACGTTGAAGAACTCACCCAGGACTCTGTACTTGGCACCCTCGTGCCCCTCCCACAGTGAGATAATAGACTTTGCTTTAGAGATACAGCACGGAAACAGGCCCTTCAGCCCACTGTGTCCTGCCTTCTCCCCATCACCCCTGAAACCCGCACTAATCAAGAATCTGCCAATCTCTGCCTTAAAAATATCGAAGATAGACACAAAACGGTGGAGTAACTCAGCGGGACAGGCAGCATCTCTGGAGAAAAGGAATGGGTGAAGAAGGATCTCGACCCGAAATGTCACCCAGTCCTTCACTCCAGTGATGCTGCCTGTCCCGCTGAGTTACTCCAGCATTTTGTGTCTATCTTAGGTTTAAACCAGCATCTGCAGTTCCTTCCTTAACAATTTACCATTTCCAGAAGCCAATTAACCTGCAAACCCACGCGGTCACGGGGAGAGTGTACAAACTCCGTACAGACAGCACCCGTGGTCAGGATCGAACCTGGGACTCTGTCGCCGTATGGCAGCAACTCTACCGCTATGCCACCGTGCCAGTAGTCACCAGAGCAGACTGGCAAGAAGCTGAACAGCAGCAGGCCTCAGGGACAATCAGGATCCTTCTGATGTTCTAAAATGGCAGAGAGGAGCTCGAGAGGCAAATTGAAAGCCTTAACCCGTTGTATATTAATGATTTGGATGAGGGGGTTGAAGGCTTTGTGGCCAAGTTTGCAGATGATACGGAAATAGGTGGAGGGGCAGGCGGTGTAGAGAAAGCAGGGACTCTGCAGAAGGACTTGGACAGGTTGTGAGAGTGGGCAGAGAAGTGGCAGATGGAATATCGTGTACCAAAGTGTGGAGGTATGGCGAGTCCGAAAACTTGTTGGTTGTAGAAGAAGTTTATTGCAGCCGCAATATTCGAATACAGAGTTAAACAACAAGGTAAAGGACAACCATCAAAAACTTACTGTCTTCTTCGAAGACTTCGCCGAACTGAACATTTCGGGCGCCAAAAGCGCACATGACCACGCTGGCCAATCAGCGATGTCGCTCCCTGGACCAATCCCCATGGTCGCGTTCCCACGTGACCTCGCTGGCCAATCTGAGGGTTCGACGACCCGGACCATTCTCTATGGTCGCTACATGACCCCCCCCAGAACCCGAGGTACGGAACCTAGCAGGGAGCCGGATTTCGCGACCATAACGAGTACGGAGAGGGACAGCCTGAACCACAGGAGCCGGGGGTTCCGGACTTGGAGGAACTGCCGGAACGGGGGGTCCTGGAGGAACTGCCGGAACGGGGGGTCCTGGAGGAACTGCCGGAACGGGGGGTCCTGGACTGAGCGGAACTAACGGAGGTCGGCCTCTCCTAGGGGTTTGACCGACCAGGACCGGTTGATCCGGATCCAAGTGTGCAGGTTTGAGCCGGGACACCGAGATGAGCTCACTCTTGCCGCACATGTCTAAGGTGAAGGTAGCCGTTCCCTTACGCAAAACCCGGAACGGCCCTTGATAGACCCTCTGCAACGGGGCGCGATGGGAATCTTTTCGCAGAAAAACAAACTCACAGTCCTTCAGGGAAGGCGGTTCATGTACCATGAGACACCCATGACGTGAAGTCGGAACTGGAGCCAGGGAGCCCACTCGTTCCCGCAGAGATGCTAACACTGATGGGACTGTAGGCAGCTGGTCTGAAGGGTCCGGAAACAAATCTCCGGGTACTCGAAGTGTCGAGCCATATACTAGCTCCGCGGACGACGCACCGAGATCTAGCTTAGGAGTAGTCCGGATGCCCAAAAGAACCCAGGGGAGCTGGTCTACCCAGTCCGGGCCTTCAAGCCTTGCACTGTGGGACGCCTTAAGTTGACGGTGGAACCTTTCTACAAGTCCATTTGCCTGGGGGTGATATGCAGTAGTGGGTTGTAACTTGGAACCGTACAGTTCTGCGAGCGCGGCCCAGAGGGACGAAGTGAACTGCGGCCCTCTGTCAGTGGTAATAACTGCCGGGACCCCGAAACGAGCTACCCAATGGAGGGCCAAAGTCCTGGCACAAGACGCTGACGAAATATCAGACAATGGGAAAGCCTCTGGCCACCGGGTGAACCGATCCACCACCATGAGGAGGTGGGTGTAGCCCCGGGAGGAAGGCAAAGGCCCGACTAAATCCACGTGGATGTGGAAAAAACGAACTGCTGGGACCTCAAAATCCTGCACGGGGGGCTGGACATGGCGCTGGACTTTAGCGGTCTGACAGGGAACGCAGGAACGCGCCCAACCCGCTACCTGTTTCCGTAGGCCATGCCAGACAAACCGAGCTGCTACCAAAGCAGAGGTGGAGCGGATGGACGGGTGCGCCAGCCCATGAATGGCATCGACAACCCGGCGCTGAAGGGAGGGCGGTACTACCGGCCTGGGACGGGGAAGAGAAACATCGCACCAGACTTTTGTGCCTTCCGACCCGCAGGCTACCTGAGCCAACTTCAATCCCGAAGTGGTGGACTGGTATGCCGAAGCGGTATCCGCTAGAAGCTATGCCTCCGCAAGCTCCTGGGGATCCACCTCGCAGTCCACCGCCGAAATAGGGGAAAAAGCAGGTCTAGACAGGGCGTCAGCAACGGCATTAAGCTTACCCGCGACATGACGGACATCGGTGGTAAATTCGGAGATAGCAGTCAGGTGCCGCTGCTGGCGGGCCGACCATGGGTCAGACAATTTGAAAAATGCAAATGTTAATGGTTTGTGGTCCGTAAAGGCCACAAATGGGCGGCCCTCAAGGAAGTACCTGAAATGACGAACAGCTAAATAGAGGGCCAGAAGCTCTCGGTCAAATGCGCTATACTTCAGCTCAGCCGAATTTAGTTGCCGGCTGAAAAACGCCAAAGGCTGCCAACGGCCACCGACCTGCTGCTCCAAGACCCCGCCCACCGCCACGTCAGAGGCGTCAACCGTCAGGGCCGTGGGGGCGGAGGGGCTCGGGTGGACCAACATGGTGGCGTCTGCCAAAGCTGCCTTAGCTGCTGTAAAAGCCGACTCTGCGGCCGGGGACCATATCAACTCTACCGGTTTTCCCGCAAGGCACTGGAAGAGCGGGCGCATGACTCGCGCAGCTGCCGGAACGAACCTATGGTAGAAATTAACCATACCTACGAACTCCTGTAGTCCTTTTACTGTGGTGGGCCTGGGAAATGCCCGGATAGCCTCCACCTTCTCGGGCAAAGGGGAGGCGCCAGCAGGGGTAATTCTGTGCCCTAGAAAATCAAGAGAAGGGAGGCCGAATTGACACTTGGAGGGTTGGATAATGAGCCCGTGGTCTTGGAGCCGCTGGAACACAGTCCGCAAGTGGACCTGGTGTTCCTGCACTGAGGGGCTGGCGACCAGGATGTCATCTAAATAAATAAACAAAAAGGGTAAACCCCGGCCCACACGGTCCATCAGTCGTTGGAAAGCCTGTGCCGCGTTCTTTAAACCGAAAGGCATACGCAACCATTCAAACAACCCGAACGGAGTAATCGTTGCAGTTTTCTGTATGTCCTCCGGTCGCACCGGAATCTGGTGGTATCCTCGCACCAAATCGATTTTGGAGAACACCACCGCTCCTTCCAGCCCAGACGAAAAGTCCTGTAGGTGCGGTATGGGGTAGCGATCAGCCGTGGTGACAGCATTGAGACGCCGATAATCGCCACATGGTCTCCACCCCCCAGATGCCTTGGAGACCATATGCAACGGCGAGGCCCACGGGCTGTCAGACTGACGGACAATTCCCATTTCCTCCATCTTCCTAAATTCCGCCCGTGCCACCACCAGTTTGTCTGGCGGTAGTCTCCTGGCCCGAGCAAAAATGGGAGGGTCTTCGGTGCGGATGTGATGGACCACGCCGTGCTTGGCCGAAGACGTGTCAAAACGTTGGATGAGCAGCTCTGGAAACTCCGCCAGGATCTCAGCATACGAGTCAGGGGCCGCGACGACGGCCTGGACAGTAGGGCTGGGCGGGGAGGCGATTGTCGGAGCGACGGGCTCCTCTCTGGCGGAGGGTCGGAGGTCGTTACCGCGGACATCAGGGACCAGTGAAAAAGCCCAGAGAAAATCTGCGCCCAGGATCGCTTGTCTGACGTCGGCTATGATGAATGGCCATTCGTATGTGCGGAGGCCTAACACAAGGGACATCTTCCGTATACCGAAAGTGCGAATGGGGCTGCCATTAACCGCGATGAGGGTGGGACCTGTCTTACCCGTTCTGGTTTCGAGGTCGGTCGGCGGCACTATACTGACGATGGCTCCCGTGCCACCAAAAATTCTGTGTCCGTGAATCGATCATGGACGTAGAGGCGTCCGTTCTGGCCAATCGTAACTGCCCCTATGTATGATCGGCCGAGGCATTTCCCGCGAAGGTACAAGGTGAGCGGCAGTTGCGGGATTCGTTACCCCATCGTAGGTGATAATAGCACCAGCCGCGCTTGTGCGGATCTTTTTGGCGGGCTTTCGGAGAATTGGCGGGAGACGCGGCGCCATCTTGATGTCGCTGTGGCGTGGTCACTGATGTCGAGACCTTGTTGATCGAACCGCTTGCCTTGTTTTTAGCCGCTATGAGCGCGTCCGCTTTCGCTGCATATGCTTCGGGGTCCTTAAAAGAACAATCCGTGAGCAGCAGTCGGACATCCTCAGGAAGCTTCTCTCGGAATGCCTGTTCGAACATAAGGCAATCCGTATGCTCACCGGCTAGCATCATCATTTCGGACATGAGAACGGAAGGCCGTCGATCTCCGAGATCCGGTAGGTGCAGAAGTCTTGCGGCGCAATCATGCCTATTAAACCCGAAGGTTCGCAGTAACACTTTCTTCATTGCCTCGTACTTGTTTTCCGCAGGCGGATTAACGATGAACCGCATCACGCGTGTGGTCGTCTCCGGTGATAGAGCGCTGACGAGGTAGTAATACATCGTGGAGTCGTCCGATATCTTCTTTATATGAAATTGAGCTTCGGTGTGGACAAACCAAGATTGCGGTGAATGTGTCCAAAACAACGGAAGGTGAACGCTCACCGCGCTTAACTTCGGTGTGCCAGGCGCGGCAATCAACCACGAGGCGTCGTGTCCCTGCATAGTCGGTGATCGTCCAGATCACGTCGAGGTCACCAATATGGCGAGTCCGAAAACTTGTTTGTTGTAGAAGAAGTTTATTGCAGCCGCAATATTCGAATACAGAGTTAAACAACAAGGTAAAGGACAACCATCAAAAACTTACTGTCTTCTTCGAAGACTTCGCCGAACTGAACATTTCGGGCGCCAAAAGCGCACATGACCACGCTGGCCAATCAGCGATGTCGCTCCCTGGACCAATCCCCATGGTCGCGTTCCCACGTGACCTCGCTGGCCAATCTGAGGGTTCGACGACCTGGACCATTCTCTATGGTCGCTACAGAGCCATGCTTTTTGGTAGTAGGAATAAAGGTGTAGACTATTTTCTAAATGGGGAGAGATTCCAGAAATCGGAGGTGCAAAGGGATCCATCTGATGTTCTAAAATGGCCGGGGGGAGCTGTCGAGACAAATTGAAAGCCATAACACCAACATCTAAGAGCAAGCTCTGATTGTGGCCACCTTCAAGAAAGGAGACATAGTCTGATTGCAGCAACTGCAGGCAGGTCTCTCTTTCATCTGTCTTAGTAAATGACCACCTAAAATAACCTTCCCCCTTTAGTCAAAGGGTTGTTCCCTGAATCGCAGTGTGGTTTGCAATCCAAATGTGGTGATATGGATATTACCTTCACCACACGACAAGTTCAAGAGAAAAACAGGAGGCAGCATCTGTACACTAAAACTCTCGTTTGTTTGTTTGTTTGTTCCTGAACTACAGCCAAAGCGGTACATGGCGGTGCAATAATTTTGGGCTCAACTTACTCACCGTCGTCCCTTTGGTGCTTATGGAATAAGTTTCATTGAAATGGGTACTATATTTTTAAAGTTATTCACATTTTAAAGTTCAAATCTATCTCCTAGGGAGGGAGGGGGAGAGGGAGGGAAGTGGGGAGGGAGGAGAGAGGGGAAGGGGGAGGGGGAAGGAGGAGGGGAGGGAGGAGTGGAGGGAGGAGAGAGGGAAGGGTAACCATACATCCTTGTTGTTGGATACAAGCCATAGTACACTGTAAACAATATAATAAACGAGAGAGAAAAAAAAAGTTCAGTGTGAATCTATATATACTCACATACGTACACACAAAACACAAACAATAGTAGTGCAATAATAACAATAAGTTTATTGTAGTTCAGAGCTTATTTGAGGTTGTAGTGTTTAATAGCCTGATGGCTGTCGGGAAGAAGCTGTTCGTGAACCTGGACGTTACAGTTGTCAGGCTCCTGTACCTTCTTCCCAAAGGCAGGGGTGAGATGAGTGTGTGGCCAGGGTGGTGTGGGTCAGTGAGTGTGTGGCCAGGGTGTTGTGGGTCAGTGAGTGTGTGGCCAGGGTGGCGTGGGTCAGTGAGAGCGTGGCCAGGGTGGTGTGGGTCTCTGATGATGCTGGCTGCCTTTTTGAGGCAGCGACTCCAATAACTCCCTTCGATGGTGGGGAGGTCGGAACCCGTGATGGACTGGGCAGTGTTCACAACTATTTGTAGTATTTTTCGCTCCTGGGCGTTCAAGTTGCCGAACCGGGCCATGATGCAACCAATCAATACGCTCTCTACTGTACACATGTAGAAGTTCAGGAGAATCCTCTTTGACATACTGAATCTCCGTAATCTTCTCAGGAAGTACAGGCGTTGATGAGCTTTCTTTGTCATTGCATCAGTGTGCTGGGTCCAGGAAAGATCTTCAGAAATATGCACGCCCAGGAATTTTAAGCCTTTGTCTCTCTCCACCATCGTCCCGTTGATATAAACAGGATTGTGGGTCCTCATCCTTGCTCTTCCAAAGTCCACAATCAGTTCATTGGTTTTACTGATGTTGAGAGCCAGGTTGTTGTTGTGCTGTCACCATTTGGTCAATCGGTCGATCTCACCTCTGTACTCTGACTCGAGCTCAGTGCAGACTGCTGCCTATCATGGCTGCAGCACTTTGCACCATCTTTCTCGCCACAGTAATACACTCCCCTCCAGCAAGCTTCTCACTGCAATGGCCAAGAATGGCCAAGAGAGCACGCCAACCCCCCTACTTCCTCAGAAGCCTTAGGAAGTTCGGCAGTCAGAAACTCTCACCAACTTCTACAGATGCACCCAGGAAAGCATTTTATCCCTGTGCATCACAACCTCATTTGGGAACAGCTCCATCCAAGGCCGCAAGATGTTGCTGAGAATTGTGCACTCAGGGCAGATCATCACACAAACCAACCTCACTTCCACAGACTCCGTCTACACGTCACGCTGCCTCGGCAAGGCCAGCAGCATAATCAAAGACAGATCTCACTCCCTTTTCTCCCCTCTCACATCAGGTACAGAAATGTGAAAACGCATTCCTGCAGATTCGATGACAGTTCCTTCCCAGCTATTACTGGGCAACTGAGTCTTCCCGTCACCTCTAGAGAGCAGACTAGAGCTGTCATCTGCCTCTTTGGGGACACTCAGACGATCTTTAATCAGACTTCACTGTGCTTTATCTTCCACTACACATTGTCCCTGTCATCCTGTATCTGTGCATTGTGGCCATCCTGATTGTAATCATTGATAGTCTTTCTAATTGACTGGTTAGCACGCAACCAAAAAGCTTTTCACTGCAACTTGCTACACGCGATGATAAATCTAAACTAAACTGAAGCAACTGTGCTGAAGCTGCCCTACTGGATAAACGGAAACAGCTTAACCTCTGTCATCTCCACTTGAAAACGCAGGTCCCCTCAAGCTCAATCACCACGCTGCCTTGCACACTTGCCTCTTGTGTGTGCACACATTCAGATGCCAAACTCCACAAGTCACGTCTATCATTTGCTGAAGTGAGTGTCCACGCTTCACATTTGGGCATCAAATGTCCTCTTCTAATCCCCTCCTGCTGGAAAGCCCCGCACTTCATGAATGAAGGGTTTATATGAGGCACTGGATCATGTGGACTGCTTCCCAGCTTTACGGTGAACAGAATGGAAAGCAATACTCTATTGTCACAGGTGACAAGGCACACAGTGAGATTCTATGCTAGCATACCCAGTGGTATTCAAACAACGTCGCTGACAGAGTTACAAAGTGCCCCTGCCGGCTCCTCGTTTGTTTTCCCCCCACTCTCCCCCACTCCACCTCCCTCACGCCGGTCCCCCCACGCCGGCTCCTCCATTGTTCTTCCCCCTCCCCCCTCATGGTGGTTCCCCGTGCTCTCATCGAACGCCGACCGCGGGTCGACCCGCGAGGCTTCACCGCTGCCGCCGAGGCTCCACCGCCACCGCTGAGCCTCGACCAACACTGCTGAGCCTCCACCACCACTGCTGAGGCTCCACCACTGCGGCCGAGGCTCCACCACTGTCGCCACTGCCAAGGCTCCATCACCATCACCATCGCCGAGGCTCCACCACCACTGCCGCGGCTCTACCACTGTCGCCGAGGCTCCACCACTGTCGCCACTGCCGAGGCTCCATCACCATCATCACCGCCGAGGCTCCACCACCATCACCACCACTAAGGCTCCACCACTGTGACAGAGGCTCCACCATCACCGCTGGTGAAGATGGTCATCTAAAATTACAGCAGGATCTTGGTCAGCTGGCTAGCGGGGCGAGAAATAGCGAATGGATTTTAATGTAGATAAGAGCTTGGTGTTGTATTTTAGGAAGTTTAATCAGGGCAGGAAGGCGAGGCGAATGGTAGGGCCCTGCGAGGTGTTATAGAGCAGGAGGATCTAGGAGTATAAGCAACCAAAGATAGACACATGATGCTGGAGTAACTCAGCGGGTCAGGCAGCAACTCTAGAGAAAAGGAATAGGTGACGTTTCAGGTCAAAACCCTTCTTCGGACACATTGTTCACTGAAAGTGGTGTCATGGAAACGCTCGTAAAATTAAACTCGAGCGCTACAGGAGCACTATTAAACAGAAATCTACTCACCGATATACCGATAGAGATCATCAAAGGAGCGTACCGCGGCAGCAGCAGCAGTGGGAGCGCAGGTCAGTGGGAAAGTCGGAAAAAACACCGAGGGAAGCGAGGGGGGATTCGGAGCAGGCTGAGAACCCAAGCCTTACGTCCACCTCTGCCCAGCATACTTCTGGCCAACGTCCAGTCCCTGGAGAACAAGCTGGATGACCTGAGGGCAAGGATCAGATTCCAGAGGGACATAAAGAACTGTAACATCCTTTGTCTGACCGAAACATGGCTGACCCCGCTGGTGCCTGACCAGGTGATCTGCCCATCCGAGTCCTTCACTGTTTTCCGGGCGGACAGAACGTAAGAATCCGGGAAATCCAAGGGCGGAGGAGTCTGCTTCTTGACCAATAATAACTGGTGTAATCCTGGGAATATTAAGACGCTTTCTCGTTCCTGCTCGCCGGACCTGGAACATCTAACTATCTCATGCCGACCATTCTACCTACCCCGGGAGTTCAGCTCGGTGATCATCACAGCCGTCTATATCCCACCGCATGCGGACACCGACGTGGCACTGTCCACCCTACACGATGTGTTGTGTCAACACCAAAACAAGAACCCTGATGCGGCTGTGCTGGTGGCTGGAGACTTCAATAGGGGAAATCTCAAAAAGGTCATGCCCAACTTCTACCAACACATCACGTGTGTCACCAGGGGGGAAAGAACTTTGGACCACTGCTACACGCCGTTCAGGAAAGGCTACAAGGCCGTTTCTCTCCCTCCTTTTGGAAAATCTGACCACGCTGCCATTTTCCTGCTGCCGGAGTACAAACAACGGATAGTACGGGAAGCGACAGTGACGAGGGACGTAAAGCGGTGGGCTGACCATTCAGAGGCCATGCTGCAGGATACACTGAGCGAAGTCGACTGGAACATGTTCCAAGCAAGTTCCAGAGACGTAAATGAGTTTGCGGAAGCGGTTACGGACTTCATTACCACAATAGCCGATACCATCATCCCCACGGTAAGGGTCAGTATCTTCCCTAACCAAAAACCCTGGGTGGGCAGGTCTATTCGCGTGGCCTTGAATGCTCGCACCGCTGCTTACAACTCCGGCCTGGCACCCGGCAACATGGACGACTACAAGGGAGAGTCCTACCGACTGCGAAGGGCAGTGAAGGATGCAAAAAAGAGGTACCGGGACAAGATGGAGTCACAGATGGAGCAGCAGGACACCAGGCGCCTTTGGCAGGGGCTACGGACTATAACTAGCTACAGGTCCAGCACCCCCTCAACCGGAAGTGCCGGCTCCTCCTTAGCTGATGACCTGAACTCTTTTTACGCACGGTTTGAGACGGGTAACACCACCAGCTTGCCGTCTAAAAACAGCACCGAAGGGGCACTGGCTAGCGAGGCTGGAGGGGGATCCACCGCCGGGGATGTGCACACATTCTCGGTGTCCGAGCATGAAGTGAGGTGGGCTCTGACGCGTGTGAACACGAGGAAAGCTGGAGGCCCAGATGGTGTATCTGGGCGAGTACTAAAGTCTTGTGCTACTCAGCTTGCTCCAGTGCTCACCACAATATTCAACCTCTCCTTGGCAAAGTCCGTGGTCCCTGCATGCTTCAAAAGATCCATCATTGTACCGGTGCCAAAGAATGCCTCTCCAGCGTGTTTAAATGACTACCGACCGGTGGCCCTCACCTCGGTTGTCATGAAATGCTTTGGGAGGCTAGTCAAGAAGCACATCTGTGCCCTCCTTCCTCGCAACATGGACCCACTACAGTTCGCATACCGTCCGAACAGGTCCACGGATGATGCGGTCTCCCAGGTTCTACACACCGCTCTCTCTCATCTGGACAGCCAGGGGGGCTATGTGAGGATGCTGTTCATTGACTTTAGTTCAGCATTCAACACAATAGTCCCCAGCAGACTGGTTGAGAAGCTGCTGGAACTGGGGCTTAGCACCCCTCTGTGTGCCTGGGTCCTGGACTTTCTCACTGCCAGGCCCCAAGTGGTCAGGATGGGGGAACACACATCTAGCTCCCTCACCCTGAACATAGGATCCCCCCAGGGCTGCGTCCTTAGCCCCCTACTGTACTCCCTGTACACACATGACTGTGGGGCCAGGTTCAGCTCAAACTCCATCATCAAGTTTGCTGATGACACTGTGGTGGTGGGCCGGATCTCCAACAACGATGAGAAGGCCTACCGGGAGGAGGTGGCTGATCTGGCACTCTGGTGTCAGGACAATAGCCTCCTCTTGAATGTCACTAAAACAAAGGAGCTGATTGTGGACTTCAGAAGGGCTAAACATCCAAGGACGTACACGCCACTCGAGATAAATGGGTCTATTGTGGATAGGGTGAGCAGTTTCAAATACTTGGGAGTCCGCATCACAGAGGATCTGACGTGGGCAACGCACATTGCCGCACTGGTGGGTAAGGCTAAGCAGCGCCTTTACCACCTTAGACAACTGAGGAAATTCAGAGTGTCGCTGAGGATCCTTCATTGCTTCTACTCTGGGGCTGTAGAGAGCATCCTGTCCGGCAACATTACAGTCTGGTTTGGGAACAGCTCTGCCCAGGACAGGATGGCCCTGCAGAGAGTAGTGCGTTCGGCAGAACGCACCATGGGAACTACACTCGTCCCCCTGCAGGACCTATACATCAGGAGGTGCAGATCCAGAGCAAGGAAGATCATGAGGGACCCCTGCCACCCCAGTAATGGACTGTTCCAGATGCTACGATCAGGCAAACGCCTCCGCTGTCACGCTGTGAAAACGGAGAGGATGAGACGGAGCTTCTTCCCACAGGCCATCAGGACTGTCAACTTTTATAACCCCAGAGACGAAATTTTTGTCGACACTTTTTGTGCTATGTTTAGTAACTTATTAACTTTATTTATATGCTGTAACTGTAATTCTTTTTGTGCACAACCCGCAGGCATTGCCACTTTCATTTCACTGCACATCGAGTATGTGTATGTGACAAATAAATTTGACTTGACTTGACTTGACTTGACTTGACTTGGGTACATTAAGTGGTAAGAAGGCTTTTGATACATTGCCCTTCATCAGTCAGGGTTTTGATTATAGAAGTGGGGATGTTATGTTACAGTTGTACAAGATGTTGCAGGGACTATTCACAATGATGCTGCCAGGACTTGCAGGCCTGAGCTAGAGGGAGTTGGGCGGGCTCGGGATTTATTCCTTGCAGTGCAGGAGTCTAAGGGGTGGTCAGATCGAGGTGTATAAGGTCACGAGGGGAATAGTTAGGGTGAATGCACCGAGTCTTTTACCCAGAGTAGAGGAATCAAATCCAGAGGACATAGATTTCCGCTGATTGGTTAGCACGCAACAAAGGCTTTCCACTGTACCTCGGTTCATGTGACAAGAAACTAAATCAAACTGAACTAAACGATGACACAGCCCAACGAAATTCATAATTGCTGATGTTAGTGTAATGTCATGATCAAGAGCCTGATGGTTGCTGGGAAGAAGCTGTCCTTGAACCCGGAGGTCAGGGTTTTCAGACTCCTGTTCCTTCTTTCTGTTTGGCAGCAGTGAGATGAGAGGATGGCCAGGGCAGTGTGGGTCTTTGCTGATATTGGCTGCCTGTTTGAAGCAGTGCCTCCTACAGATCCCTTTGTTGGTGGGAAAGTCAGTACCGGTGATGGACCGGGCAGTGTCCACCACTCCCTGCAGTCTCCTTCGTTCCTGGGCGTTCGGGTTGCTGAACCAGGCCGGGAGGCAACCAGTCAGTATGCTCGTTTGCACACCCTTCCATCTCTCTGTCTCCCTCTCCCCTGACCCTCAGTCTGGCCTCCATCCGAAACGTCACCCATTCCTTCTCTCCAGATATGCGGCCTGTCCCGCTGAGTTACTCCAGCACTTTGTGTCTTTCTTCAGTGTGCTCTGCACTGTACACCTGTAAAGGTTCGATAGTGTATTCATCAATCTACTGAATCTCCTAAGGAAATAAAAGCAATTATGTGCTTTAGAAACATAGAAACATAGAAAATAGGTGCAGGAGGATGCCATTCGGCCCTTTGAGCCAGCACCGCCATTCATTGTGATCATGGCTGATCGTCCACAATCAGTAACCCGTGCCTGCCTTCTCCCCATATCCCTTGATTCCACTAGACCCTAGAACTCTATCTAACTCTCTCTTAAATCCATTCAGTGGTTTGGCCTCCACTGCCCTCTGTGGCAGAGAATTCCACAAATTCACAACTCTCTGGGTGAAAAAGTTCCTTCTCACCTCAGTTCTGAATTTGTTTGTGATCATCAATGAGCTGGACCCAGTACAGACCTTCAGAGACATACTCGCTTTCCTTTGTTATTATTGTGTTAATATGAGATTTACAAATATCCCAAGGCCTGTTTGTTGCAAATCAGCAATTTGTATGAAAGGAAGAAGTCAATTGTGCGATTGTGAGGGACCTTCCCGCTGAAAAGTCAACGTTTTTGGGAGACGTTTGGACAGAGATGGGGAGGCAAGGCATGTGATAGGAAGACACACCTGTTGGTGAGATCCTTCAACAGACAGTCTCATTAAAGGGGCATGGCTGCGCCTTGTGGCTGCGGCTCACCGGCAGTCTCTCTGTCTTTTTTCTGTCTTTTTCTATTGTTATCGTTTAAATGTATGTTTTGATTTATTTTTAACTCTGTTTATGTGGGGTGGGGGGGGGGGGGGGAAACCTTTTTTCTAAATCTCCTCCTCAAAGGAGATGTGACCTTTATCGTGTCGTATCTCCGTTCGAGCTACGGCCTAACATCGTGGAGTCGGCGGCCTCCAGCTGGGATCGACCTTGAAGACTCCGGTCGCAGGGCCTGGACTTACCATCTCGGAGGCTTCAGCCGTGGGCCCCGCAGACCGCAACATCGGGAGCTCGCAGGTCCCTGGGTGGCGACCGGCTTTCGGGAGCTCCAGCCATAGCAGCTTCGACCGCCCCGAATCGCGAGGCTCGATCGACCCGCTCGCAGGACCTTCATCGCCTTGCGTGGCCTGGCCGCGGACCTTCATCGGCCTGCTCGGCTCGGCCCTGGGACTTTCCATCGCCCAGTGGGGGCTTAGGACCTTCATCGGCCTGCTCGGCTCGGCCTGGGACCTTCCATCACCCGGCGGGGGTTTCAAAAGTCGGGAGCCTCGGTCGCCTCGAGGCAACAGTTTGACTGCCTGACCACGGGAGAAGAATGAGGAGGAGATAAGACTTTTCTTTGCCTTCCATCACAGTGAGGGTGTGTCTGGAGCAATCACTGTGATGGTTGTCTGTGTTAAATTGTAATTGTGTGTCTTGTGTTCTTTATTGTTTATTGTCGGACCCTGACGTGAGAGGACGCTGGCCCTGTTTGTTCCCCGCTTCTCCGTCAGGACAAATCTTTTGTTTGTTTGTTTGTTTTTATGTCTTGTTGCTCTGTAAAACGTCTTTGAGTTTCCTGAAAAGCGCTATATAAATTTAATGTATTATTATTATTATTATTATTATATTCTATTGTCAGCTTTCTTCCTTCAGAGTTAAGACAGATTCAGGAGCTATTGAAAACCAACTTCTAATGCACATAAGTAACGCTGGCGAAATTATTACATCTACAAAAACACATGGCTTCCAGAAACATTGCATTTAAATTCAAATAGAACTGCGCCTATCCTTGGTAGTTAATGTTGTTCTACCACAGTTGCTCTCTCAATATAAATGACCTCAGAACCACGGTGGAACAGCTGGTGGGGCCGCTCCCTCACAGCGACATAGATCCGGGTTCGATCCTGACCTCAGGTGCTATAAGAAAATAACTGCAGATGCTGGTACAAATCGAAGGTATTTATTCACAAAATGCTGGAGTAACTCAGCAGGTCAGGCAGCATCTCAGGAGAGAAGGAATGGGCGACGTTTCGGGACGAGACCCTTCTTCAGACTGAACAAGGGTGACCCCAGGTGCTGTCTGTGTGGAGTTTGCACGTTCTCTCTGTGGCTGTGTGGGTTTCCTCCAGGCCCTCAGTTTTCTTCCTGCATCCCAAAGATGTCGGGGATCGTCGGCTAAATTAGCCTCTGTACATTGCCCTTAGTGTGCGGGGAGTGGATGAGAAATTGTGACAACATAGAACTAGTGTGAACCGAGTGATCGGTGGTCGGCGTTTCCGCACCGTATCGCTAAACTGTACTGAACTACAAATATGCCGCCTGGAAGAGACATGTTGTCCGAGCATAGCTGCTTTTCCATGGTCTTTGGCTCAATGTTAACATAAATTAGAATTTGGCCCAGCGGAATTCTTTGGTGATTGGTTGCAAATTTGTCGCGCAACAATACAATTATTACACAAAATAATTACACAGCAATGAAATAAGAATGAGGAAGGGTGGACAGTGATAAATCTGAAAAAGGAAAAACAATGAAACAAAAAGCAGCTGAGGGAATGATGTATCAAGGGAAATAAAACAGAGACAAACGTGGGAAATCATTGAATTTCTAAAATGGCTACAATTAATAACGTCATAGAATCACACAGCGTGGAAACAGGCCCTTCAGCCCAACTTGCCCACAACGACCAACATGTCCCATCCACACTAGACCCACCTGCCTGCGTTTGGCCCATATCCCTCTAAACATGTCCTTTCCATGTACCTGTCTAGATGTCTCTTAAACTATGTGATCGTACCTGCTGCAATTACCTCCTCCGGCAGCTCGCTCCATATGCTCACCACTCTTCGTACAAAAAAGTTACCCCTCAGGTACCTGTTAAATCTTCCACCCCCCCCCTCATCTTAAACCTATGTCCTCTGGTTCTCGATTCCTGAATTAATGCTTTAGTCCCACGTAACTATGGCAACAAATGTTCCAAAGCGTCTCACAGAGATGTGGAAAAATGTTTATTTGAAGATGAACGAATGAATGAATGAATAAGCTTATTGGCCAAGTATGTGCACATACAAGGAATGTGCCTTGGTGCTCCGCTTGCAAGTAACAACACGAACATAAGCCCCCCAATCCCACTGAGCAACCTAGGTGCCTGGAACTTTGTACTCAAGGTATGCCCCAACACAAGACTCTTCATCGTGGAAATAGCTTCTCCCCACCTATCCTGTCAATGCCTATTAGTACGATCATCTCCCATTCTTCAGAACTGGAGGGAGTATAAGGGAATCCCGTTCATAGGGTAACCCTCTCATCCCAGGGATCCATCTATCTCTGTTGCATGGTTTCAAGGGAAAGTGCATTGATCTTTCCTATGACATGGCGGCAAAAACTGAACACTAACTGCAGCCTCATCAACAACTTATACGACTGGTGTCGACCAAAGGGAAATGTTGGTCAGACTCAAATAATGATCTTCTCGTCTAATAAGCCATGTTAGCATCACCCCAGATGGAAGGCCTCCATCCTTGAAATCTTTGTACAGTCAGAAAGCCTACACCTGCACCCTTTATCCAAGGTATTTATTTCACAAAATGCTGGAGTAACTCAGCAGGTCAGGCAGCATCTCAGGAGAGAAGGAATGGGTGACGTTTCGGGTCGAGACCCTTCTTCAGACTTTATCCAAGATTTTTAGATTTAGAGATACAGCGCAGAAACAGGCCCTTCGACCCACCGGGTCCGCGCTGCCCAGCGATCCCCCCACACTAACACTATCCTACACCCACTAGGGACAATTTTTACATTTGCCCAGCCAATTAACCTACATACCTGTACGTCTTTGGAGTGTGGGAGGAAACTGAAGATCTCGGAGAAAACCCACGCAGGTCACGGGGAGAACGTACAAACTCCGTACAGACAGCGCCCGTAGTCAGGATCGAACCTGAGACTCCGGCGCTGCATTCGCTGTAAGGCAGCAACTCTACCGCTGCGCCACCGTGCCGCCCTGCATTCAGTATAGATTACATACAGCTGCCGCTCCAGCCCTGGTCCCTGAAGCACAGTCCTCCACCCTCCCTTGGAACTGTCTACCAGCCAGAGAATGACCTCATCTTTGATGCTCTATTAGATCTCCATTATATTAGCCCTATCCATGTGGTAGTCATTTGCATTCTGATTGAATCCTGTTTTTGAAATTCAAAACGTTACAACTGTTACCTCCTCCGTTCGTTCAACTTGTTAACAATGATGTAAGGAACAACCATTGTTGGTCCTTAAAGGACACCATGTGCTGGAGTAACTCAGCGGGTCAGGCATCATCTCTGCAGAACACTTATAGGTGACGTTTCAGGACCCTTCTTCAGACTGACTGCTAGTCCTTATCCAATACAGAAAAGGTCTGAAGTCCCCCCTGCTAAAAACAGCAAATGATTCAATTTTTCTAACTAATTCCATGAGTTAGCATTTATTTTATACACAATATAATCATTTATACACAACATGATTGAATGGCAGAGTAGATTTGATGGGCCGAATGGCCTAATTCTGCTCCCATAAGTTATGAACATGAATTTAAGTTCACAAGTTATAGTGTTAGTCATTCGGCCCATTAAGTCTACTCTACCATTCAATCACGTTGTGCATAAATGATCACATTGTGTGTAAAATATATGCTCCTAGAACTCATGTAATCAGTTAGAACATAGAACATAGAACATAGAACAGTACAGTGTGGTACTGTTAGGTCCACAGTGTCCATGCAGAACAAAATGCCACGTTAAAGTAAGCTCCTCTATCTACATATCCCTCTATTCCCTGCATATCCACGTGATAACGATAAGCCTCTTAAATGCCACTGTCATATCTGTCTCCCCCACTAGCCCAGGCAATGTGAAGCAGGGACCCACCACTCTCTGTTGTACAAAAACCTGCCCCGCACACCTATATACTAAAGCTCTCATTTGTTTGTTTGTTTGTTCCTGAACTACAGCCAAAACAGTACACGATAGTGCGACAGTTTTAGGCCCACCTTACCCACCATCGTCCCTTTGATGCTAATGGAAGAAGTTTCATTGAAGTCGGTTATATTTTTTAAGTTATTCAGATTTTAAAGTTTAAATCTATCTCCTAGGGAGGGAGGGGGAGGAAGGGAGGGAGGGAGGGGGTGGAGGGAAGGGGGGGGGGAGGGTGGGGGGAGGAGGGAGGATAAGGCGGGTTGAGGGGGATGTAGTGGGGGAGGGGAAAGGGGAGGGGGAGGGAGGGGGTGCGAGAGGGGAGGAGGGAGGGGGAGGGAGGGGAAGGAGGGAGGGAGGAGGGAGGGAGGGGGGGTGGAGGGGGGGGCGGAGGGGGGAGAAGGTGGGAGGGGAGGAGGGAGGGGGAGGGAGGGGGAGAAGGGAGAGGAGGGGGGTGGAGCGTGCGGGAGGGGGTGAGGGAAGGGAGAGGTGGGGGGAGGGGAGGGGGAGGGGAGGGAGGGGAAGGGGAGGGGAGGGGGGAAAGTGGAGGGGGAGGAGGGGGAGGACAGGGTGCTGCACCAATGCAGGAGAGGTTTGGGCCCAACGGGTCCACTTGGTCTGGTCTCCTTTAAACTTTGTCCCTCTCAACTTAAAGCTATGCCCTTTCGTTTCAACATTTCCACCGCGGGAAGAAAAGGTTCTGACTATCTACCACACATAAGCCTCTCATAATTGTATAATCTTCTATCATCTCTCCACAATCTCCGAAAAAGCAACAATGAGATGCCAGAAGCAGATATTCACAGGCCTATGAATAAAACTTGAAAGTAGGACATTGACACAAGGAACTACAGATAGAAAAATGGTACGAAGTGCTGGAGTAACTCAGCGGGTCAGGCAACATCTCTGAAGAACATGGATAGGTGATGTTTCGGGCTGGGACTCTTCTTCAGGTGAAGGGTTCCATTGGCCCAAAACGTTGCCTACCTATGGTTAGTTTTGTTTAGGTTCAGTTTAGTTTAGTTTAGTTCAGTTTAGTTTCATTTCATTTCATTCAGTTCAGTTTAGTTTAGTTTAGTTTAGTTTAGAGATACAGCATACAAACAGGCCCTTCGGCCCACCAACACCAAACCCACCATTGATCTCCCGTTCACATTAGTTCTGCTATCAAACTTTTGTATTTACTCCTTACACATTCGGGGCAATTGTCCAGAGGCCATTTAACCTGCAAACTTGCATGTCTTTGGGAAGTGGACGTCATCGACTCGGAATTAAAGGACATTCCTTTCGGAAGGAGATGAGGGGGAATTTCTATAGTCAGAGGGTGGTGAATGTGTGGAATTCTTTGCCACAGAAGGCTGTGGAGGCTAAGTATTGATATTTTTAAGGCAGAGATAGATAGATTCTTGACTTGTACGGGTGTCAGGGGTTATGGGGAGAGGGCAGGAGAATGCGGTTAGGAGGGAGAGATAGATCAGCCATGATTGAATGGCGGAATAGACGAAGGGGGCGAATGGCCTAATTCTGCTCCTATCACTTATGTGCTCATGACTTGATGATGTGGGTGGAAACCGGAGCGCCTGGAGGAAACCCACGAGGTCACAGGGAGAAAATGCAAACTCCACACAGAGAGCACCCAAGGTTGGGATCTGAGACTCTGTCGCTGTGAGGCAGTGCCTCTACTAGCCATGCCACATATTCTCCAGAGATGCTGCCTGAACTGTTGAATTACCTCCAGCACTCTGTGTCCTTTTAAGCTTGAAAGTATGATGACTTTGTTGTAAGCCTGAAGTATAGGTATCAATAAATTTGAGATTCTGGGACCTGGTCCAGAGGAAATGGGGAATCTTTACGGTGTTTGTAGATAAGCAAACATTACAAATGTATTTCGTGCAGGAACAGAATGACTCCTTGCAGCCCCGGCTGTTATGGAACAGAGGCATTTTAGCAATGGCCAGCTTTAGCTCGCAGTTGTTTTGAATTAACTTGCCACACTACAATTGGCCCAAAGCCTCGTAGTTAGGGGGGAGAGAAAATAATCAGTCAGATTTTCTGATTCCAATCAACAGTCAACAGTCTGATAATTCCTACTGGGAGTCCCAGGTCAGGAAAGAATCAGGTGTGTAGGAAAGAACTGCAGACCCTGGTTTAAACCGAAGATAAACACAGAAAGCTGGAGTAACTCAGCAGGTCAGGCAGCATCTCTGGAAAGAAGGAATGGGTGACACGTTGGGTTGAGACCCTTCCTCAGATTGATCAGGTGTGGCAGGGTCTAGGATGGACTGGCGGTGCTTGCATTCCGCCTGCCTTCGGGCAGCGTGAATATGTCTATGACACTAACTTCACCGCATCATTGCTTCAGGGCACCTTTAAAAGACGGGACCTGGTGTTCTGTGATTCTGATCTTACACTTGCAATATGACACTAAGGGGCCTTGTCCCACTTAAGCGTTTTTTTTTAGGCGACTGCCGGCGACTGTTATAGTCATAGCAGTTCACCGAATAACCGGCGACTGGACTCCTCCTACGACAATGTCTACAACAAGCTACAACAACCTACCACCTGGTCAACATCAAGCTACGGCAAGCTACCGACAACCGGCGACCCAATCGCCGCGAGTAGGACGTCCACCTACGACCGCACCTACGGCAACCTACGACCACACAGGCGATAACATACAACAACCGAAGTCAACCTACGTCTACCCGCGACAAGCTACGACCGTGTCAGCGACAACTGAAGACAATTCGCCTCCGTTTTGACGCCGGTACCTGTCGCCGGTTGACGTAGGTCGTCGCCAATGGAATTCAACGAAGTCAGCACCGGCGACACCTACGTCACCTGGCGACAACCTACGACAGCGCCCCCGTCAGGAGACGTCAAGCTACCATCATTGGCGTCAAACCAACAGTTGCCGAAAATCTTTAAACATTTCAAAATCCAGCGGCGACCAGAAAAACACTACGATCTTTGGAGACGACTCACGACCGTGCACGTGACACCCGGCAACCGTGTGGCGACAGCCTAGTCACCTGTAGACGCCTAAAAAATCACCTACATGGGACAGGGGTTTAAGAGAGAAAACTCACAAAGGAAAAAGATGGCGAGGATAGACAATAGACAATAGGTGCCGGAGGAGACCATTCGGCCCTTCGAGCCTGTACGCACCGCCATTCATGGCTGATCATTCTCAATCAGTACCCCGTTCCTGCCTTCTCCCATACCCCCTGACTCCGCTATCCTTAAGAGCTCTATCCAGCTCTCTCTTGAATGCATTCAGAGAATTGGCCTCCACTGCCTTCTGAGGCAGAGAATTCCACAGATTCACAACTCTCTGACTGAAAAAGTTTTTCTCATCTCAGTTCTAAATGGCCTACCCCTTATTCTTAAACTGTGGCCCCTTGTTCTGGACTCCCCAACATTGGGAACATGTTTCCTGCCTCGAACGTGTCCAACCCCTTAATATTCTTATACGTTTCGATAAGATCTCCTCTCATCCTTCTAAATTCCAGTGTATACAAGCCTAGTCGAAGAAGGAGGAGGAGGAGGGAGGAGGAGGAGGAGGAGGAGGAGGAGGAGGAGGAGGAGGAGGAGGAGGAGGAGGAGGAGGATGGAGGAGGAGTGAGGAGGAGGAGAGGAGGAGGAGGAGGAGGAGGAGGAGGAGGAGGAGGAGGAGGAGGAGGAGGAGAGGAGGAGGAGGAGGAGGAGGAGGCGGAGGAGGAGGAGGTGGAGGAGGAGGAGGAGGAGGAGGAGGAGGAGGAGGAGGAGGAGGAGGAGGAGGAGGAGAGGAGGAGGAGGAGGAGGAGGAGGAGGAGGAGGAGGAGGAGGAGGAGGAGGAGGAGGAGGAGGAGAGGAGGAGGAGAAGGAGAGGAGAAGAGGAAGAGGAAGAGGTAAGAGGAAGAGGAGAGAAGAAGAAGAAGAGAAGAAGAAGAAGAAGAAGAAGAAGAAGAAGAAGAAGAAGAAGAAGAGAAGAAGAAGAAGAAGAAGAAGAAGAAGAAGAAGAAGAAGAAGAAGAAGAAGAGAAGAAGAAGAAGAAGAAGAAGAAGAAGAAGAAGAAGAAGAAGAGAAGAAGAAGAAGAAGAAGAAGAAGAAGAAGAAGAAGAGATGAAGAAGAAGAAGAAGAAGACGAAGAAGAAGAAGAAGAAGAAGAGAAGAAGAAGACGAAGAGAAGAAGAAAGAAGAAGAAGAAGCAGAGAGAAGTACGAAGACAGAGAAGAAGAAGAAGAAGAAGAAGAAGAGAAGAAGAAGAAGAAGAAGAAGAAGAAGAAGAAGCAAGAAGAGAAGAAGAAGAAGAAGAAGAAGAAGAAGAAGAAGAAGAAGAAGAAGAAGAGAAGAAGAAGAAGAAATAATAATAATAAGCCTTTATTGTCATGTACTTCAGGGATACAAACAAAATTAGGAGCTACTCTGATCAATGCAACCAAAACAAGTTAAACCAAGTCTAAAACCACATCCAATACGTCATTTAAATGCTTAAAGTAGTTAGAATATTACAGTTTATATTACCCTCAATGTTCAGTAGTTTAATAGTACTCTATTATCACATGTACTGAGGTACAGTTAAATTCATTTTTCCATACTGTTCAGTACAAGTATTGCTATACCATAAGCACATCTTAGATGCAATACAAGTGCCCTATCCACAGTAAATCTATTGTAGTTTAGTTTAGTTTAGTTTAGTTTAGTTTAGTTTAGTTTAGTTTAGTTTAGTTTAGTTTAGTTTAGTTTGAGAGTAACAGTGCGGAAACAGGCTCTCCGACCCACTGATTTCACGTCAATCAGTGATCCCCGTACACTAGCCACTAACCTACACACTGGGGACAATTTACAATTTTATCAAAGCCAATTAGCCTTTGGAGTGTGGGAGGAAACCGGAGCACCCGGAGAAAACCCACATGGTCACAGGGAGAACGTACAAACTCCGTACAGACAGCCACCTGCAGTCGGGATTGAACTCAGGTCTCTGGCTCTGTAAAGGCAGCAACTCTACCGCTGTGCCACCATCTCCCTTAGATACAGTAGCCTCTCCTCAATATGATGACCAGCTACTAATGTGGCCCTTGCTGCGAATCAAGAATAAACACTCGCTGTAATTCAATGCCTGGTGTCTTCCCCAGTGCCCGCTGACCTTTCTACAACACGAGTGACTGCAGCAACACCTGGCCGTGAACTGTGCAAGGTTGCAAATTGCTGGTTGTGATGATCATGTTCCCTGATGTGCAAGATAGAATTGTGGTTTTCAACTCTATTTCAGGTGACCTACTTTAATCAAGTGCTTCACCCACGCGACTCAACCTTCGAGCCAGACTCTGTGCGAAGGAGTGGAGAGAGCAACCTATTTGCTGCCTAACGTTCAATGACTCACCAAAGTTCACTCACCCTTTTTTTTGAAAAACTGCTGATCGATGAAGCCTGTCTTTGAATGTGAGTCACATAATGCCACTGTTCTTTGAGCATT